>NC_079419.1:3310206-3535031 GCF_026213295.1 Gadus chalcogrammus
CTAATACTGAAAATATCGAACAATCACGATAATTAGGGTACAGCTGACATCACTGGTATGAGCGAATAAAGAGCCATGCCAGTCCTGTTGACCGTTAGGTGACAGGAAAAAGACTGCAGTACCATGCTTTGGCCCTGGGGGCAGACTGGCTAGACGCTGCTGAATTCATGGGATTGAATGGATGATCTACATGCTATATAATTATATCAGTCTATTAAGCTGGTCATGGGCTGTTCACTGCCGCTTGGATAGTAACAGAATCTATAGGTTATTGTGATTGCATAATGAATGGCCAATACAAATAAGATACGAACGCCCTTTTTAGAGCATTTCCACAAGCACTGAAGCTATCGGGACGAACAGCTGACAGCATCATTCAGTGATAGGCCTACCCCTCAAGCTCTTTAAAACATTCATTTGTAATAAATCAAGAATATGTTGCATCTAAGATACGTATTTCTCACCTTAGTTATCACATGAACTTCACAATCTCGCAAAAAAGTCATCATTGCTCATGTCTAATGAGTAGCCTAGTGTTTTGATTATTATTAGAAATTCACCAAAATCTGACAAATATAACCTTTTTCCTCTTAAATTATTAAATATTTGATTAATATAATGCCATAAAAGGTGTCCCGATGGACTCTCATTCCTCAACTGCCTACGCTCATTGGCACCACCGGTGTTGTTGGCTTCACATATTCAGCCGAGTGGCGTATCTTCTTATTAGTACATCTTTGGTCACAATGAGCGATGTTGTTTATAAGATGCGCCACACGTGAAGCTTAACCCTCACGAACTAAACATGAACCACTCTCCAGACAGAGCTCCACACACCCACCGTCCATGCGACGGCCGACAAGGTCGATTTGGAAATTACCTTGTGATGGCTGTTCACAATAACAGCGGGTGGTGCTCTTTCGAGTTACAACAAGAAAGTTACCTTTGATGTTGTCATCAAAGTAGTTTTGGATCACATAAATCCTCCCAGGGTGTTTCAATTCATTTTTAGTAGATAAGATAGATAGAAAATAGGTAGGCCAACATTGCTTTTCTAAGAACACACTGTCTTTATCTCCATCTTGTGGCCGTACAGTGCAATTGCGATGGTTTGGTCGCATGATATATACTGTCTCGTCTTGTTTCTATTGTCCTTTTTTAAATTGGATTACATTGGATTTATGTTTTTTATTTCGGGACTCTGCCTAAACCTACCTCTAATAAGACCTCTCTATCTTGGCTCTACTCCACTTTATTGGCAACAAATCTTGACCCAGGTAGCCTACTCATTAGACGTTGGACTGTGGCCCTATATGGATACAGGGCTTCCATCTGATAATGCACTAGGTGGTATTCACTCTAAAATGGGACTTTAATTTAGGCGGAAATTGAGGCTTCCATTTAGGCTATGTTGTGTTCCATCCTAATTCAGACACACCCATCCACATTGAATATTTCACTTTCAAAACAATATCACAGTTGGTATCTGTCTTTTGGTGCCTTGTTTATATTTTAAAGCCCTTGAAGTTGTGTAGATACTCTGTTCATGTTGGTTGTGTTAGCTTGATGATTTAATCAGGGATGATTTAAGGGTTCTTCGAACGTCAGAGGTAAGCCGTGGGTTCTTTGGCTGTGGCTCTATCAAGCGACCAGGAACAGTCTCAAAGTGTGAGTCTGAAGTGAAATGCTGTGGTATTGCAGCAAAAAAATTGCACGATAAGCTAAACCACAGCTCCCTTGAAGCGCTTCACTTCTAGACCTTTAAAGAAGGAAAGTGCATGTCAACAAAGTAAAAATACGGTCTACACTTGGATCAGATTTTCCATTCAGGTGCCTGCATGTAGACAACAGTTGTCATTCCTCCTCCGGAGGTAGTGTAAGCTATATTCAAAACCAAATGTATAGTTCTCGTGTATAAACTGTGTGATCCTGCCTGAACCAAAAATGAGGTATAGGCACGACCTCGAAGTTTCATACGTCGGGTTGACACTTGCCTGCACAGGAGAAACTGTGAAAACGTTTCAGCAAAACATAGACTATGGGGCCTATCTTGCATCCTGCGCATTTGACTTAATCACTGTCGCATGTGTTGTTGCTAGTTTTCAACTGGCGCAGAGTGTTCTTTTCCCTCCTGCGCCATGCGTCCGTAAATTAGGGATTGATCTTGCGCCCCAAGGGGCGGTTCGGCGAAAGGAGGAGGCGTGTTCTGGCGCAAACGTTCCCTGGTGCTATCTTGCAGTTTCAGAAACCACTTGCGCCATAAACCAGGAAACACCTGGTTTAAAGTCAGTGGCGCGTTGTTCAGATGCTATTTTAAGGGCGCATGCATAATGTTGCTTGTGCACCTCGCGCATACACTTTTCTCCTCTCATCTACCTAGCAACACATTCTAGGTAAATTATTTGGGTAATAAGTTGTACTTTTAAATCAATGCATCTGCAAACACCGTACAGCAAACACATATTTTCTTGACACAGACATTGTGTACATGCCCATAACTTTTAGGATTGATGAGTATTTGATCGTGAGAAAACATTGTTTTACTTTTTATAGCTGCTAGGCGTAAAGAGTTCACCGTTCAAAGCGGGATGTTTATTGCGGGGGAGGAGCCACGGCGGCAGTCGTGATCGTAATTTCCGGTTAGTGCACCACGGAGTACTCGATTTGGAACAACACTGACATCTGAAAATTAGCGCACTTAGTGAGTGCGGATAGTTTACTTCGTTTAAGTGTACTCATGGAAGTATGGATATTGGAACACGGCACAGGATGGTCTCAAGAGGCCAGCAATAGTCATGCGTGGATCGAGATCCGTAGATATAAAACTGATAGATTTTATATATATATATATAAAGATCTGCAACCACAATGTTCATTATGCAACTACAATTCATAAATAAACATGTATCCAGAACTATGCAACTTTATGAAACATTTAATAATTGTGGTACATCACAACAAAATGTAATTATGCAATCAACAATCCTCTTTCATATCTACAACACATGAAACACATTATGGATGTAATTTGACACTTGTGTAACCAGCAGCGTGGCAAATAGGTTAAAGGTAAGGACAGTTAAGCCTAAGAGGGAAGGACTCTAGAAAGGGCTTTAGTGATATATGATTCATCAATAGGTCATGAAATATCGTATTTGGCTATTACATTTGAAATAAAACAATGCAGAAATTATTTGAACGATGAAAAGAGATGAAAATGATAATAAGTAAAAAATAAAAGGTAAAGCAGCATTGCCAGCTTTCAGCAGATATGTCCCCAATATATTGTCCACATTCAGTGAAATAATTGTAATAGATTTAGAATGAATGGTGGACAAATTGTGGCATGCGCACCATGGGGGCCCATACAGATAACCTTTAATGGGGGCCTAAAATCCTGGCTACGCCCCTGTGCTTAACACTAGTGCTACCTGGGGAGAATTCGGAATGTCAAATCTCCTGACCTTTATGCCACCTTTCCTTAACCTTTGTGGAAAACGTCATCGGGTCAAGGAGAGATGAAAAGGTGCTTCCTTTCGAACATAGGAAAAGACAGTCCTGTTTAAAATGAATTCAACTTTTCCTAACCGACGTCATTGTGCGACGGGGAGTATTGCTGAGCTCTAGCGTCTCTAGCATGAAACTACAATTTTCCGAAGATGGACTACAACATGCGCTCATTCGATCCATGTGTTCTTGTATTGATTTAAATCAGCTTGTCGCCAACAGTGAGAATCACTTAGGTCGGACTTGGCTAACGGGAATATTGTAGTCCACTCAAATTCCAATTGATGTGTGAAAGCCATCATGACAAACTGTGCCCCACTGGCCCTGGAGGAAGACCTCCACCCTGCCTGAACAGGCGTTGTTGGAGAGACCGTTGACCAGTCTCACTGGAGGGCCAGCTACGACAAAAGGAAAACATATGACTACGGGTTGATTGAAGACAACCTCAAATAACAAAATAAGCATGTTTTCATCACATTCTTTCTGAAGAATGAGATATAATTCATTGGATAGGAAAATAAGCCATAGATTTAGTGTCATGTTATTTTAGCAGAAGACAAAGCAGATATTGTGTAGCCACAAGTTAAATGTATTACCTTCACAGACAGCACCAGCGTCCTCATGGTGATCACAGTTGTGGGACCACAGTCTTCTGTGGCGACACTGTGTGAGCTTAGATTCGTGGCCAGTGCAGTTTATATCAACCAACCCTATAGGCCCTTGTCCAGGTCCTCAACTGGCACCATGTGGTGCAGCCAGCACCCTCCCGCAGGCCAACTGTCTACACACCCCCTGGGCATCTGCCAGGTCCCAGCCATGATCACAAACTGTGGCCCACTGGCCCTGGAGGAAGACCTCCACCCTGCCAGAACAGGGGTTGTTGGAGAGCCCGTCGACCAGTTTCACCAGAGATGCAGCTACGAAATGAGACATTTGACAACAAAATTATTGAAGAATTCATGGAATGAACACAAGCTTGAATAATCCTTGCCTGAACAGGGGTTGTTGGAGAGACCGCACAAGGTTATGGCACCAATCGTCCTCTCCCGCCAGCGCGTCCTAGAGGTTATCCCAGGACCTCACCAGCTCCTGAGAGATCCTATCAACCCCGTCGGGCTCCCACAAGACCTGCACCCCAGGCACAGAGAGGTCAGGGGTCGGGGTTCCAGGCCCCCAAGAGGGGGCAGGTACTGACGGCTTTGGGCCGGGCGTCGGGCGCTTCGCCCAGCAGCACCTCATCTGCTGGGGTAGTTGCACTACAGACCCTTGGGTGGTGGCCACGCTTTCCCAGGGGTACAATCTCCAATTCCGACGCCGGCCCCCTGTTTTCAGGGGGATCAGACTGACTACAGTCAGCGATCCCACAAGGCGACAGGCCCTCAGCCAGGAGGTATCCACCCTCATGGAGAAGAAGGCCATCGAGATTGTAGATCCTCAGACACAGCAAGGTGGGTTTTACTCAGTGTATTTTTTAGTTCCAAAAAAGCGGGTGGGTTTCGCCCTATACTGGGCTTATGAGGGCTGAACAGTTTTCTGAAAGTATTGCCTTTTCAAATGCTAAAGACAGCGGAAGTGCTCCAGGCCGTCGCACGGCAGAGCTGGTTCACATCAATAGATTTAAAGGATGCATATTTTCATGTCCCAATAGCACCACATCACAGGCCATACCTGCGCTTCTCATTCGAATGGCGGGCCTACCAGTACAGGGTCCTCCCGTTTGGGTTATCAATAGCCCCAATGATCTTCACAAGGTGCATTCGGGCAGCGCTCGCACCAATCAGCCCTCCTAGGCCATGTGGAAAGGTTGGGTCTTACAGTCAACTATGGCAAAAGTTTTCTAATTCCCAGCCAACAGGTACTGTTCCTTGGCATAACCCTGGACACCGTCCAAACACTTGCCTTCCCGTCTCAATGGCCTCCACTTAGAGCCGTGGTTGCACGGATCCAGGAAAGTCAGGGTGTGCAGTCAATGCCTCCTGGCATTACAACCCTGGAGACGCAGGGCATTTCTTGCCAAAGGTGTCCCACTGGGTTCGATCCCCTCACGCCGCGAGGTGGTGGTGACCGATGCTTCGCTCCCTGGCTGGGGGGGCAGTGTGGCAGCACAGGGCGTGAGAGGGCTCTGGAGTGCGCAGCACAGGACACGGCACATAAATGTGCTCGAGCTCCATACTATTTATTTAGCGCTACTGCCATATTTATTTAGAATTCCTGCCATATTTGAGGGGCAGACATGTTCTGGTACGATGCGACAACAAGTCAGCTGTCTAGAATGTGAACCACCAAGGGGGCACAAGGTCGGCTCAGCCATTACAGGTTGCACAGCAACTTCTTGCATGGGCTCTCCCTTACTTTTCCAGCCTCAGGGCTATGTACCTTCCAGGGCCACAGAACACGGTGGCAGACTTTCTTTCACGCCAGAAACCTCCGTCAGGGGAGCGGCGACTCCACCCAGAGGTAGTAGAGGCAATATGGAGCAAATATGGCGCAGCAGAGGTGGACCTGTTTGCTCCACCACAACACATTGCCCTCTTTGGTTCTCTCTGTCAGAGACTAGTCCGATGGCACAGGATGCCTTGGCCCATCCTTGGCCACGTCAGCTCCTTTATGCCTTCCCGCCATTTCCACTGATAGGGTTAACTCTACACAGAGCTCAGAAGGGGAACCCCAGACTCCTGCTGGTTGCCCCAAACTGGCCAGAGAGACCTTGGCTTCCAGTAATGTACAGGCTGCTGGATGGAGATCCATGATGCCTGCCGAAGAGGCAGGACCTGCTCTAGCCATTCAACATGCATTTCTGAGAATCAGGCCTCTCTTTAATAATGACAAAAAGTAACGAGAAATACACATTCACTTTTTGCTATCTTATAAGCGGCGTGGTGCCGGCTCCTTTTGACCTTTCTGAGTGGGGCGGAGGAAGCTGCCAGCCTCCGGTCCTGTGGCGAAGCTGATGCGGATGCTTCCAGTCAAATGGACCACCTTAGGCAAAAGATGCAAAAGGATGATTTGGAGATCCAAATTTTGGAACATAAGTTAAAGGTGGGAGAGGTGCAAACTGGGATACTGTGCCCTGCTCTAAAAACATACCCAATATGAATGACTTTTTTTTTTTGTGCTTTCAGGAAATATAGAAATCCTCATAAAAAGTAGATTGTCTTTATTAGAACACGGGCTGTGGTGGGACAGGTTATTTTGTAGAACAGTTTACTCAAAGGGTTTTACTTCAGTGAACAATGCAGACGATTATGCTGAGCATGTGCATGTAGAGAAGAACAGCATCTGGTTAAAAGCAGTACCAGGGTCTTTTCTGCCTTGCGTTCTTAAAGTGAGTTTCTTGACTTGCAGCAGTTATAGGTCCGTGGTTAGTCAGCTACTCTGATCATGGGAAAGCCACAACGTTAAAGTGACTGTAGTAGCATACAAAGCTGGTGGGATGCACGGGTAGCCTACAGAGCGGGTGGGATGCACGGGGCGGATCATTCTACACATGCGTTAATTGCGTTAAAAAAACAAAACTTAAACTTAAAGCATGCCCCCGTTGCGTTTGACAGTTAACATGGGGGCTGCGAAGGTGGTCTAAATAAATGATAGCTTGCGCTGAAAAACAATAGGGCTCGTGAAGAAAATTATCAGGAAAAGAAAGTATATCCAACCGGGGTCTAAATAATTGTCCCACACAGAGATTCCTTCTGAGGATCGCAGCCTCTACGTCCACAGGCTCTCGTAGAAAAGGACATGCCATTTCTAACACTTCCTTCTGTCGGAGAGCTGCCTTCAGCCTTAAAGACAACAAATTCAGTAGGTCTAACCACCTCCCAAGCAGCAACTAACTCTCGGTTGCGCTGAACCTGCTACCTGAAACGGAAAACCCAGAGTTTCCACTAATTCAGAGCGAAAAAAAATTCTGGGGTTGCCTCAAAACCAGTACCTGAAACAGGGCTCAGGAGTTCAACTCTTTACCGATCCAGTTTATGAGACTTAACTTTCAAAAATTCACAACACAACCAACTTGAATTAATATAAAAAAACTGAAAATAGGTTTGAGTAAATACAGACGTTTTTCAATCTTTAATATCTTTTAATATTTTTTTTCTTTGTAAAAATACTTTTGTAAATATTATTTTTACAGACTCTGTTATTATTTCCTCTAACATATTCATAATCACATTTACACCCAACAAATATTGATCGCAATTTCATTTCTCTGTTTTCATCAACAGCATCTGTGTTATTATATCAAAGAACAAGCATAAAATGAGTTAATGTAGCAGAAGAAGGATGTCAATTGCTGTGATACCTACTGTGGAAATTAGGGAAGTGTGGATCGAAACCAATACTTCTTATACTAATGATGGTGCAGTTTTGAGAATCCACCCTCCTGTAATTTATTACATTTTATTTGTATACTTTTTCTGAAATTGTTAAAAAGAATACAGAGGGAAATGGTTGCCTCTGTCAAAAATCAGTACAAAGTTGTGACAAAACGTATACCTCGAACCTGAACATAACGAGTTACAGCGGAAGAAAGGAGGTGAAGAGAACAAAGGCCATTTCCTGAGAAGGATACTACTATAAACTATAAAAACAGAAGACCTGTGCTTTGTAATTGCTGTTGTATTAAAAAAAATCCCACATCTCTATTTGAAACGAATGCCATCTCTTTCAAATGAAATGTTTGTCTGATCCAAGAAAAACTGTGTTGCCCATCTTAGTGGAAATCTTTTTTTTTTTTTTTTTTAAAGCTATGCCCTATGCCAGTTCGGGCAGCTGGTAAGGTTGCCCACTGCGCGCCTACCTAGGGAGGGGTTCCAGGCACGTCCAGTCGGGAGGAGACCTTGAGGAGGACCCAAGACTCAAAACAGATTCTTAAACCAACCATCAATCCGAATTCCCTTTCCTTCTTTCCTTTTCTGTCTGTCCTTAATGTATTGATCCTGTGTGCTGGTTAGCGGCTCTCCTTTTGAAGCCTTGGCCATGATTTGGGCATTTTCTTTAATTTTTTCTAGAGACTCAATCCGTGCCGGGTAACCCTCTTTGGCCTCTGACTTCTCTCCCTGAATGAGCAGGTCGATGTACTCTGGCGTGCTCAGCGGGTCAGGCCGCAGAGCTATCTCCTTCAGCCGAGCAATAGAGCGAGACGACTTTTTTATCATGGACAGGATCACATCCTGCAGTATGGCAACATCCTCTTCCAGGTGTTCAATCAGTTCCTCGACTGAGATCTTTGCCTCAGTGGCTTTTACATACTTCTCTTTCACTTCTTTTATCATCACCATCTTCTTCTCTTTGACATAGTCCCACCTGTATTTCTGGTTGAAATGTACATCCCAGGGACATTTTCCAGGGCAAACCCTGCATTTCCCATCCTTCATGGCAGCACAGCCACTCTTTTTTTCATCTTCTGCTATGGCACAGGGGTAATGACAGGTCACTGAACACTTCTGACAGTTATTGATGAACTCTCCCTCTTTGGTAAGCTCTATTTGGACAGGCTTGAGGATTTCAACTTCAAATTCAAAGTTTTCATTGCAACTGATGTCGGCGTTGTGCTTTTCGATCTGTTGTTGGGTTGATCGGATCTCTTCCAGTTTCGCCAGCCCCGCCCGTACCTGGGCCTGGATTCCTTCCACAGCCACCTCCAACTGCTTTCGCTCGTTGAGAACCTCTTTGGTTAACTGCAGGCTCTCTTGGTGGTCATTTGTCCCAAGGCAGCAAAGAATTTTTCCATGCTGCTTGCCCCCATTTCCCAAAACATTGCATCAAAGTTTTTATCCTCCTTCTTTTTTGGGGGGGGATTATTTGATGATTTGGAGCCTTGATCAGCTATGTCACTGAAAGAATTATTTTCAGCAAAAAGTGCAGAGTTGTTGAATTTGTGGTGCACTGGAAGTCCTATGTCTGTTTTAGGACATGGAATATTAGCAGCATTGATCGCCGCGAGAACAGGAGGCGGCTGACCGTCTGAAAATGTGACAAGAATGCAAATGTTCTCTGACACGTCTTTACCAAAGATGGACAGCACCGAATCGATCACGTACTTCTGTGTATGCATTAGTCTTGCTTGAGAGGCCTGGGTGACCAAACAAATTGCATCTATCTCAAGGACTCCATTTTCCGAGGTGAAGAGTGTCCTAATCTGCTGTGTGATCGCTCCGTCTCTCACTATACCCTTTGTGTCGCCGAAACCCGGAGTGTCAACAAGGGTTAGAGAATAAGGAACTTGGAAGCCATCTTGGTGGTTGATTTTGTAGCTGGTTACTTCGGAAGTCTGACTTTCAGCTTGTGACTTCGATTGGTCCTCATCGATTAGTTTGAAGCGGAAAGAGTCTTCCCAATCTATGCCCAGGATGTAGTTGATCATTCCATTGATCAGAGTTGACTTCCCAGAACCTTTTGCCCCCAGGAACATGAGAGTGCGATTTGGCCTCACGCTGTCCTCGCCAAATGTGTAGCTCTTGCATCCATCTATCCTAATATGGTTTTGCTTCAGGGGTAACTTGAACACTGAAGGAGAACCAGGTTTTAATTCTTTACTCAATTTTTTGATTGATATAGCTAGTCTATCAGATGGCTTTTCCCAGCTGACTGATGACTCTGTAGGATTAGATTCCGCATGCATTATTTTATTTTTTTTTAAGGTTTTAAAAGCGCTACCTTCACAAGCCGAACCGAAGCCGACTGCACACTTGGCTCTACACCTGATCTGATAATCTTCATTAATCTTTAAGCTGGACACTGTGACATCTCCAGTCGCCCCCTCCATTTGTTGATGCCAAACATCATCTCCATGGACACAGAACTCAACAGTGTAGCTGGTGTCAGTTGTCAACCCAGATCGAGGTGGGGAAATATTCAGTGTTACACTGTTATGGGTGATGTCACGTATGATCATCCCTGGCTTTGAAGGTGGTTCAAAGTTGTCGGTGACTAAGGAGCCATCCTTGTAGAGGTGGAGAGTTGCACCTTTCTTTACATTGTCTCTCTTCTCAGCTGTTAGAAACCTGATGCTTTTGTTCTCTTTGTTTGCTTCGGCAAAATCTTTAAAGACTTTTACTTTCTCTTGCACCTTGTTCATTACGTCATCTAAGGAGAACCATGGTTCCTTTTCCACATCATAAGCACATGACACGTTGTCTGTTTGGGTTTCATCCAAGTGCTTTGACAGAGCTGAAAGGTAAGGCTCTGGGGCTTCCAGGGAGGTAAAGACAAAGCACACAGCATGTGTGATATCTGCACTGTAGATCTCCTGTTGCAGAGTTGTGCGACTTGTGACGATCACAATTTCGGACATCTTGTCAATCAGAGAGTTGATGATTATCATTTCTGTTCCTTTCCAATCCATCCACTCATTCAGTTGATCAATTTGGAAAGGAGAAGAATGTACTTCTTTCAGGATATTTGCAAGAACACCTTCCTCCTCTCCTCCTCCTCGGATCAATGGGAGTATCCTTTTCATATTATTCTGGAGCTTTAGTTTATGCTGCAAAACCAGTTCTTTGAAAGTTCTCACATTTTTCTTAGGTTGGGCTGTCTTGCATCTTTCTGCATCGTTGCATCTCCTTACCAGCTCGCTGAGGTCCTCCAGGATATTCTGAGCATCCCTGATTAAACCATCACTTATCTGTCGAACCAGTTGAGCAGCAGCAGAATCTAGAGTCTTCAGTGGCATTAACCAGACCTTCTGAGGCACTGCGTTCTCTCCGTTGGTTCCCAACAACTTAGGTAGGCTTTGATAGACTTCTATTGCCTCCTGAAAAGTCGCAGGTGTTTTCTCAAGGTTAAAGTCCCCATGGAACTTGCAGGAGAACTTGTCCACATTTTCAATGTCCTTGTCTGCCATGTTCAGAGAACCATGACCGTCTATCTTCAAGTTGGCTGTCTTCTTGATCAGCACCTTTAGATTGCCCTCGATGTTTTGCCTATTTTCCTTTTGTGACACCTCACGGTCAAACACAAAGAAGGCTTGTGCCCCATAAAGGATTCCTGTCACTACGTGTGTTGCTTGATCCAACTCAAACACATATGGATGTTGCACATTATCTCTGCCAATGTGATTCATTGACAGCTCTTTGAACTTCGTGGTGGTTTTGTATTTTAGTGTCACTCGAGCCTGATTGCTGGAAATCTTAGAATCTGAGAGATATTTAGCAGAGCCTCCTATCTCAACCAGTCCACACAGAAAACTGGCTTGCAGTGAAGCTTCAACATTCAACGCAGAATATTTGTCTTCGATGGAGTCAGATGCAACTATCTCAAAGTCACTGTTTGGTTGGGGTATTTCATTTGCTTCTTTCTCTAAGGCCTCCCGGTTCCAAAGTGTCAGAGCTTCAGAAGAAGACAAAGAGAAAACAAATCAGAATCCTTGCTCAGAGGAATACATCTAAAACGTATACATTTTCTATATATATATCAGCGTATGGTTTCCTCCTGAAAATAAATGCTTTTCCTATGAAAGCTGAATGGCCAACCTTGATAAATGTTAAATGTCAATGTGTGTTATATTTGGAGGAATAAAGGTTGAATAAAAACGAATGTAGGTGGAATGGTCATGCTGTGGGATGATATAGGGTGGTCTATATTCTGTACACATCACTGCTTTAACTCACAATAACACTTTACTCTGTAGTCTGACTGACCAAATACCATGTATTTAATATGGAAGAGAGTTGATATTTGATCTGGTTATTATAATAAATGCTAAACCATGGACTATGATTAGACTAATTCATTTAAATTATATTATATTATAAATATATGGCATTTGGTAAACATTTTATGCAAAGTGTCTTGAAATACTAGGAGTGCATACATTTCTTAGGATGAGAATAATGTTAAAGTTGTCTGTGACCCTTTTATTGTTTAAAATTTATTCGAACAATCATAATGATATCCTAGGGTCTCTAATAAATTGCTACTAACCTGTAAGGACAAAGCATTTAATAATAAATATGATATAGCATAATATACAGTCTATTATCTAGCCATAACTTTAACCATTACAATAATATACTTGCTTGTAAAGAATCAACGAGGCTCATGGGTAGTGTAGTGTGGTGGAAAATGGAGTAATAGATAAATGTGAGCTCTGGCTATCTTAAGTGGACCTAACTAAACGGAAATGAGGTCCCTATTATCTTGGTCAGCATCCGGTGCATTGCCACTGTCTTTGTCACAGTATGTTATCTCAGTCAGCCTGAATGTAGGGGCTTCCATGTTAAATACATGCTGACAACTCAACTGTGACGTTTAAAGGCCCTGACACACCATTCTGACTGCCGAGTGCCGGAAAAAAAAGCAGTCGGACCGATTTGGTCTTGGCCGAATCAACATGTGCAATCGGCTGAAAAGATTACAGACGGCTTCAAAAGTTCACCGAAGGCTTTGACGATCGCACAGCACACACCGAACAGACTCAGGTCACCGAGCTAGCCAGACTGTCCGACGATCCATAATCTGGTGGGTGTGTCAGAGCCGTAAAGGCCCCAGTACCGGCTAATCACACTCCTGGTGGCATGTCATGTGACCTTTAAGAACAACAATAGTTGAGCGCCACTTGCAGCACTCACCTAATAATGACATCCATAATGATATTTGGCCAGATCATTTGATTTCAGCCAAAACTCAAATCAGTTAAAAGTTAAAACAAAGACAATAAGAGATCTTGTGTCTTGTCCGTTAGACTCGGGACTTGTATTTATTTACCGGGGATCAGTGAGTCGTTGCGACAGTCGTAGAGCATCCCCAGACTGAAGGGCCGGCCAAGTGCTGCCAGCACTACGGTCTTACCACTGTCCACGGCCATCTGACACACACACACACACACACACACACACACACACACACACACACACACACACACACACACACACACACACACACACACACACACACACACACACACACACACACAATTTTTAATTGATTCTGTATTGAAGGACCATTTTTTGCCTGAAATGATGTGCAACCTTTAGTTGTGTACATATATGCCCCTATGGCATGGCATGTCATCACTGTGGGATTTATGTATGCTTTTTTTTATTATTATTGCATTATAGGGTTATATTCTATTGGCTTCTATAATAAGTGAATTTCCCATGATTGGCCACGCACTCTGGCTGGGGTGAACTGTTTTGTACTGTTTTGTGTCTATGTTGATTTATGTACTGTGTTATCTTGTAGCGTCATTTAGTTTTAGATTGGATGCCATAAAAATCATTATATTCCTCCCAATATAATTACAGAGAGGCATATTGCCTTTCTGTAACATGAATATCATGTTGAGACATAAGGATAGGGCCTACCCAGTACCAACCCATATGACACCATTGTACTACATAACTACATCTGCCATGCTTATAATTATAGTTTGCACATTTAAAACCAAGCTCAATGAGCGTCCGAGAATCTGTGATGTAATCAAGCCCAATTCTTGTTTCAAAACGTATAGCGCAATTACATCCTTATCTGACTTTTCTACGATTTGTGTTTTTATGTTAGAAAATTTACTTTGTTTGAAGCTTTCCCCAATTTAGTGTGGGATCCATATAGCGTGCCTTCTAGAAGCACAGCTTCCCTCATTGTGGACGCAAACAAACCGCAATGCCTTGCATGATAAGGTTAGCCTCAAATCATAGCCTCGTTCTCAAAAATGAGCTAATATTGGACATGGTCGTGTTCAGTAGAAGTAGACAAATATGTTTATGCACAACATGTGAGACTGTGAAGAAAGGGGGGGGGCTACGTTTTTAAAACAAACAGGAATAATCATACATAACATCAGCCAAACAATGCTTAGCCACCGAAAACGCTGGGGTTGATAAGTTACCGGACTACTGGCGGAAAATAAATATTGTCAAATAAACATCAAATAAACTTCAAGACGACTGGCTGGTACATGGCACCGAAAAAGAGGCCGCTTATTAAAGACGTCATGCTCGGACTTGACCCGTTCCGGTTTTACTGCAAAAAAACAAAACATAGCTCTGGATAATAGTAAAGCCGTAATAGCTTAGACGCCTGCTAGCTCTCCTGGGACTTTAGCAGATGCTAGCTCTGCAAATTCTACATCTAGTGACGATGCCACAGCCGCTGCTGAATGTGGGACTGATGATGACGACATGGAAACAGAAAAGGAGGATGAAGAGGCTGGGACCGGGACTGATACAACGGAGGGACTTCCGGGGAACTGGGGACTCAATCACTGGAAGGAGGAAGGAAAAAAAGAACTGTCTGTTCACAGGCAAGGGTGGCCTTGGATACACTGCATGTTAGGCAGCAAATACTCTCTTGCTTACAGAGAAAAAGACAGGCTTACATTTGTCGGATGCCTGGATCAATGGGACAGTGAGTAGCCCTGTTCAAAAACGGTTGCCTAAATCTTTTTACATCCACCGTGACAGCGTTGCTCACAACCGAGCTATGGAAATAGAAGACCTTAAGAAAAAGGAATTCCTTCCAACAAAAGTTGTGGAATTAAATTCATCTGCGTTAAAGGCTGTGATGCAGGGTTTATTTTCCAACGAACTTGTGCAATTTGCTTGTTGGAAATAAAGATTAAAACTGTTATCCATTGTATTTAATGTTGTTAGGTATCAAAAAACGGAATGTAATCCGAAAAAAGTAGCTACTATTTTAGCGGTTTGCTATTGATTCTCATTTCCCCCAGAATGCATTGCATGACGTCACGTTGGGGAGACACGGACCAAAGCCGCATCGAGCCCCTTGAGAGTAGAGGCTAGTAAAAGAGTGTTCAGTAGATTATACAGATACATAGATAAATACATAGATATTATCTATAGTTAGTGTATGCTACGCGTGAACCTCCTAAGATGGCCCAGATTGATTGGTTCGCTATCGCAGGATATTGGGCAATATCCCATGATTGACCTCTCAAACTCGATATTATTTTCATCGCAAAATGTCCGCTGATAAAATTAAATGAAACGCTGATAAAACCAATAAATACCGGTAAAAAGAGTTATCTTGTATATTTTTGGACTGTTTCACGTGTAGTATAGCCTACTATAACATTTAATTAACAATTATTCACCTCAGCGCCGGGAGCAGTGGGGAAGTAGGCTAGTGCCTACGATGCCCTTCGCCTTCGCGTATAATTGTAGGGTAATAGGGGGTGCCGAGATCGAGATAGCCGCGTCAGAGTCTTTATTAAGACCAAACAAGGAATGAAGTTAGGTGATTAGGCTCACCCAGACAGTATAGCCTACAAGACCACACAGAACAACGGAGGCAACCAGTCTGACTGGACAAACACGTAATGACATCAAGTAGAACAAGACCGCAAGCATTGATAGATAGTTAGACAGATAGAAGATCATTAAATTTTATTGATTTGCCTTGCGGAGCCAGCCAGTCCTGTGCACATATGCAAATTAGCCATGTGTGGTCTAACTGAAGAAAGACGATTGTTTTGCATAAGATGAGTGTTGCGATACTGGTGCGTATGTCCCCTTCCAGCTTCGGCATACCTGCATGGTTAGATGAAGGCCGTCGGGTTAGTTGTGGGTCTTAGGTGAAGCATTCCAGCCTTTGAGTTGGATAGTAGGATGATTGTGTACGTGGCGTGTGAGAGTGATAGAGAGAGCACAGCCGCCATGGTTATGTTTAGCTTGTTGTGGGCTGTATGTCAGCATACCACCAGGTTGCATGATTGTGCTATGTGATGTGTTCAATGACATTTGTCTGATAGTATGTTGCGGTAGATTGATGATTATCGTAATTTTATAATTAATATCACTCCAAGGTCATACTTGAGGGCACTAATTTGCAAGTGCCACTGATTGCGTGTCCGTTTCGCTATACCTGCCATTTAGTCAGTTGATTGCTCTTCTACGCTCGCCAGATTGGTGCCAATTATTGTCGTGTTTGCATTGTAATGCACAACTTTGTCTCTCCTTGTAATAAATCAACGGGCATGTCCAAACAACTTTAGCTAATGCAGCCTCCTATGTCAGTGTTTGCTTTAAAATATATAGCATATTGGATTATAAAAAAGTGTTATGTGTGCGTGTATGTGTTGTCATGCAGGCTAAATACTGATTGTCTTGGCTTGCATCCATGAAATATTGTAATTTTATAGGCCTACTGCAAATTGTATGTCATGTTACACCGAATTCTGCGACCCCACCGAAAAGTGGTATGGGCAACAATCGGGGGAGATGGGGACCCCCGAATATTGACGGGTATTTCGCACACTGGGTAAAATAAGCTTAGAAATAAACACTAGGCAAAGATGTTGGTACTGGAGCTAGTAGGCTACCATCAAAACGTGGGATAACGAATCGGAAATCTTTTTACAATGTTGGGTGGTAAGAATGAATTAGGGATCATCTGGGGGGATTTCACAGGTGGGCCTGGAAAGTTAGCCCATAGTTAGCATTATGCCTTCTATTCTAGATCTTCTTGCTAAGTTTACTGGTACTTATCTGAACGACATAATCGCTGTCA
Organism: Gadus chalcogrammus; assembly: GCF_026213295.1. NCBI lineage: Eukaryota > Metazoa > Chordata > Actinopteri > Gadiformes > Gadidae > Gadus > Gadus chalcogrammus. The sequence goes on from NC_079419.1 coordinate 3,327,178, forward strand.
CTAGATATAAAGATAACGTTGAATTTCACTCGGTGCTATTCACTGACAGTAAAAATAAATAAAGTGTTGTTGTATGCACTGCTGTTCATTGACTAGCTCCAGCGCTCGTTGTTGCGTTGCTAAATGATAGCAACTGTCCACCATTCTCCTCTTACCAGCATTTAATTGGCTTGATTGCCAGTCAGTTCTCGGCAATACCTCATTCGCCCACTCAGTCTGACAGGTGTTCGAAATTATGTGGGATGGGCTGTAGCCACAAATAATATTTCAACATAAAATAAAAAGTTTAGTTTGTATTAGGGCTGGGGCGTTAAAACAATAACGGATGTTATCGCGATTCACACGTAATCAATATCAATAGAAAATGTGTTTGATAGAACCTTTCGATATTATTATTTATTCCCTCTTGTAAGAAACCGTAGCAAAAAGTCTACTTCTAGCTCCGCTTTGAAGCAGAGGTTGCGAAGCAAGGTTGGTTGCACAAACAAAGGCACTCGTCCTCTGGTACCTAGCAACGTCTGGAGTGACACGCTAATAGCCAATCAGTAACAGTATCAAGTTTGGTTGCGCCATCTCGTTGTCTGGTGTTCACAGAGACAGCGTGCTGTGGGATGTGAAAGATGAGTACCCGCAACGAGCGAGGAAATTGTCGATAAAAATGGAAATGTCAGCTCGCCAGTAGGCAGTTCTTTGGAGTTTTACAAGTCAGACCATAGTCAGGACTAATGTTGCCTGTAAATTACGCATGACAGTAGTCCCCACCAAGACTGGGAATACAACAAACTTATTTATCACCTTAGCCGCTCTCACCCTTTGGAGCACAGCCGTATCAAAAAGCGGCCAACAACATCTGCAAATTGCAACGCCGCAAAAGCAGCAGCAGACCACCATGGAGAGTTACTCGACATCAGTGCCTTATTACAAAACATCCAAACGCTACAAAGACATAACCCGGGCAGTGGCATATCACATAGCTACCGATATGCTTCCGCTCAGTACAGTCGAGAAGCCCAGGTTATAAAAATCTCCTTCACGTACTTGACCCACGCCATGTGATTCCAGGGCGAAAATACTTTTGCCATTCCCAAACTTTATCTGATGTGGAAAAAATCTGTGCAACAAGAAATCCTGTCAGCCAGGTACTTTGCCACAACTTCTGACCTGTGGTCAAGCCGTACTTCAGAGCCATACATTAGCTTGACCATTATTTCAAAGACCACGAATGGAATCTGCAAACCCGATGCCTAGAAACAGCATGCACACACGCACGCACAGCACACACACACAGCCACTGATCATTCAGTTTGGCGGAATTACAAAAAAAATCTAATTTCCGTATTAACTCGATGAACAAAAAAACTGAATATTTGGAAATTGAACTCAATATTCCAATTTCATCTTGTGTTTATCTTGCTTATTTGCAAAAAGTTAAACCGAAGTTCACTTTTGTCCGACGTTCCAATACAAATTGAAAGAAGGCAAGTGCCACCTCGAGGCCACGCAAGCCGTTATGGCGATTTGTAATGATATCAACATCAGTTATGAGACCGTCACGCTGAGCATGCGCAGTTGGACTGGCGCGCTGCATGTTCATGTCAGTACCGGTTAAGAGGCGCAAGGCGAGTTAATGTTACCCAAGTCATGTCATGAAGTCCTTGAATATAAAGGCCTTCTTTCAAGCTACTTACGGTGTGTTTATTAAAGAAACCCAACTAAACATTACATGGTTCAGAAGATGGACTTGGAGAGTAAGGATTATTTTTAATTTTTTTTGGAGAAGGGAAAAAGTTGGAAAAGCTTCGGAAATTCTAGCACAGTGAGCCAGCTAAGAGTTCCACTAATAACCCACGGAGAGGGACATCGGTAGCCTATTTACTTTCCTGGAGAGGAAAGAGGACATACCACGCAAACGATGCAAGCATTACAACCGACCACCCAAGCCTTCAGTTTAACAGGTAATGTGTCTGAGAATTGAGGAGATTTAAACATGCTTTGTGTTGTATCTGACGGCGATCGGGGCGGACGAGAAGAGCGATAAGATGAACGCGTCAGTTTTCTTGCTATTGTGGGTGAAGAAGCGCTGGAGGTATAATAATAACTTTCAGTTCCAAAGACGATGGCGAGCAAATTGGAATTGGATAAAATACTTGAGAAGTTTGAGGATTACTACTGCATCCCTAAAAGAAACGTGACATTCGAGAGACACAGGTTTTTCAAGTGTGTGCAGAAAACGGGAGAAACTGTTGTCAATAGGTAACGGACCTGAGGAACCGAAGCAAGACGTGTGAATTTGGAGAGCTGACTGACTCGTTGATAAAGGACGGACGTGTGTTCGGGATTCCAGATAATAGTCTAAAGAGAAAGGCCGTTAAGGGAACAAGATTTGGACCGAGGAAAAGCACTAAGAATGTGGTAAGCAGCAGAAACGGTGAAAACACAAGCAAAAGAGCTGTTTAGTGAAAGCTGCAAGGTGGAAGCTGTAAGAAGAGATTGCAAACAGAGCAGTCAAGAAGAAGAACACGGCACCCGACGTAAATACAACCGTGCGCAGAAAGGCACAGGGAAGGTCATGTGATCAATGTTGCACGCAGCATGCTCCCAGAAGATGTCCCGCATAAGGTAAAGTATGTCACAACTGTAACAAAAATAACCATTATGAACAGCAATGTAAAAACCAACAGAGCAAAGGTCATGCAGTGGATGAGAGTGACTCTAATGAGTTTTATGTGGATGTAGTGACAGAACAGAACACGGATAAAAAGTACTGGATGTTGACACTGAAAGTAAATGACACACACATTGCATTAAAACTAGACACTGGAGCACAGGCAAATGTGATGTCAGAGGCAAGCGTTCAACAACATCAGACCCAGACCTAAAGTGCATGCAACAAAGGTGAAAGTATGTGGATATTCAGGAGCAGCGATACCTGTGAAAGGAAGAGCTTGGTGAAAGTGACACACAAGGACAGAGAACACACCTTTCATTCGTCGTGGTGCACAGAGACGTGCAGGCCATATTAGGTTTAGCTGCTTGTGAGAGACTGAACCTGGTTAAGAGAGTGCTAGTGGTGGAAAGTGAAGGAGAAACAGTCTATGATGAACTGATGGAACAGTACAGTGACCTGTTTCAGGGTCTCGGATGCCTTCCTGGAGAACACACAATCAGAGTGGATAAAAATGGTTCCACCAGTTATTAACCCATGTCGAAAAGTGCCATGTGCTCTTCAAAGCCACTGAAAACCGGTTGGACAGGATGGATACCTCAATGTGATCGAAAAGAGGATGAGCCAACTGTAACTGGGTGAGTTTGCTTGTTATTGAGAAAAGAAAATGGGCCTTGAGTGTGTATGGATCCCAGAAACTTGAACAGAGCAATAAAAAGAGAACACTTCAAACTTCCCACAAGAGAAGAAATAATGTCACAGTTTGCAAATGCAAAGTATTTCAGCAAGCTAGATGCATCATCCGGATTTGGCAGATGAAGCTGGACAACGAAAGTTCAAAACTGTGTACATTCAACAGCCCATTCGGTAGATATAAGTTCTTCTTCGGTTACCATTTGGCATAGCTTCAGCACCTGAGGTGTATCATAAGACGATACACAGATCTATGAACATCGGAAGGAGTGACACATCCTGGATGACATCATAGTATGGGGAAGTACGAAAGCTGAATGAGAGGAGAGGCTAAAACAAGTATCCAAGGCAACAAGAACACAAAGCTGAATAAAGAGAAATGCCAGCTTGGGGTGAAAGAAATAACATGTGTGGGGGACATCCTGAGCAGCGAGGGCATCAGACCAGATCCCAGGAAAGTGTCTGCAATAGAAAACTTGGCAAAGCCAAAATGTAAGAAGCATACAGAGATTTAATGGCATGATAATGACATGGGAAAGATTCATACCCAATCTCTCTGAACACATGGCACCTCTGAGACAGCTGACTGAAAAAGAAGACAGAATGGGAATGGAGTCATGAACATTAGAAGTCATGGAAAGAACTGAAGACACAGCTCACATTAGAACCAGTTCTGAGGTTCTATGATCCAGTGAGGCCCATACAAATCTCATCATATGCGTCACAGAGTGGCTCGGAGCTGTTCTTTTTAAAAAATATGATGACTGGCAACCATTTACATATGCATCACGCTCAATGACAGACGCAGAGACGCGATATGCACAAATTGAGAAAGAACTGCTCAGCATAACATAGGCCTGTGAAAGACTTCACCAGTTTGTTTCAGGACAGGACATAAAGCGTTGAAACCGACCACAAGCCGCTGATCGCGTTGTTTTCAAAAGCCGCTCAATGACTGCCCACTGAGAATACAGAGGATGATGATCCGGCTGGAACGCTACTCGCTGAATGTAATCTATACTCCGGGCAAGCTGATGTACACAGCGGACACATTGTCAAGAGCAGTTGACCCACAGGAGCCGGCGCACACTAAGATGAGTGATGACGTGGATGTTCATGTGAACATGATCACAAAGGTACTGCCAGTAGCAGACGCGAAGATGGAGCTCATAAGAACAGAGACAACACGGGATTGAAACACTAAAAGGCCTGTGTAAATTCATCACTGAGGGGTGGCCCAATGATGAGCAGGGTTGTTCACCGAGAAATCACAGAATACTGGAACTGCAGGGCAGAACTGTTGATGGTAGGAGACGTCATCTATAAAGGAAGCAAGATAGTCATCCCGAGGAGTCTGCGAAGGAAATGCTCAAGAAAATACAGGAAGGGCATCTTGGGATTGAAAAATGTAAGAAAAGAGCACGTGAAGTGATGTACTGGCCTCGAATCAACCAGGATGTGGCAAATGAGGTGGCAAACTGCGCAACATGTTTGAGATATCACACAAGCAATAGAGCTGAGCCACTTAAGCCGCGCACAGTGCCTGACAGACCATATCAAAAGGTAGGCGCTGACCTATTTGTTTCTGCAGGGAAAGACTACATTGTGCTGACAGACTATTATTCCCTGTATCCAGAGGTCTGTAAACTGCACACTACAACGGTAGAGGCTGTTATAACATCTATGAAGGCCATATTCTCGAGACATGGTGTGGCCAAGCGAGTCTTCACAGACAATGGGCCACAATTTTCTAGTGCCAGTTTTGCACGCTTTGCAGAAGAATGGAGCTTTGTACACACAACGTCAAGTCCTCACTACCCGCAAGTCTAATGGTTTGGCCGAAAAGTCAGTCCAGACTGTGAAAGAGGTTGCTGTGTAAAGCAAAAGACAGTGGAGTCTTTTGCCTTACGTTTACCAAAAGCCTGCTTGTGTACCGCACAACACCACTAGAGTGTGGTATTTCACCAGCACAACTCCTAATGGGACTTTGCCTTGCTGAACTGCATTCTGATGATTATGTGAGGCTCAAAGATAAAACAAATACATGGTCACAGAAAGGCACTAAAAGTGAAGCAGTGCTGAGACGGAACCGGCGAGACATTATGGGACCAGCGACAGCAGATCAAAGAGCTGATGCCGCTGCTGAACAACCTGGACACTCAGTTGCTGGAGAAGAACCTCGACAATCTGATAGCTCATCACCTGAGGCACCAGTTCCTGTGCAAGACCCGCCCTTCAGAAGAAGTTTCAGGGCTGTGAAGCCACCACAGAGGCTTATTGAACAGTTTTAGGGGGTCATGAGTATTGTTGTAAAGTTATGAGTTTATACTTTCCCTGGAATATTCTAATGTTCTTACACTGCAGTTGAAAAGGTTTGAATAAGTAACTGTTGCAGTTAATAATTGCAGTTCATAAGAGTTAAAGATAAGTATTGATAAAATTAAGTATGTGTTGTCTATATAAATGTTTTACATCTTATTTTAAGAAAGGAGATGTAATGATATCAACATCATTATTAGTCACGCTGAGCATGCGCAGTTGGACTGGCTGCATGTTGTTCATGTCAGTTCCGGGTTAAGAAGGAGACAAGGTGACACACACACACACACACACACACACACACGCACACGCACACACACAGAGCAAAAACTGTGCGCAGCCACTGATCATTCAGGAAGGGGAGGGGTTTGGCTTCCCTGGCAGACGAGAGAGCATTCAGAAACAGAACCTTTCCGCCTCGTTTCCACATACGTATGTTTTTCGTATCCGTTCTTCCGTAAATTTACGGAAGGAGTCGCTAGTGTTTTACGAACGGACATGAATTTATTTACGGACAAAAGATGAGGGAGCATATGATAATGGCCGTTTTTAGGAGACCGGTACTTTGGAAATGAGGAATCGACATATACAGAGATAAAAACAAAACCAACCAGGCTTGGAAAGAGATTCGGCGAGGAGTTTGGCCTGCCAGGTACTTACATGTTTTGTGAAAAACCTAAAACTTTCATACGGTATCTCCGTAAAACAACGGCGAAGTTAAATTTTTTGAACGTATATTACGGACATACCGGACAGAAATATTTACGTGAGGGGAGGAGTCTCGGAGGAAACACGGACATTACGGAGAATCACATAGGAATGAATGGACTTTCGGTCGGAGACGTTGGATCGCAATAACGAGAATGTACGTATGTGGAAACGAGGCGGCCGCTTTTCTATTTTTCAAGTTAAACTGTTGTTCGACGGTCCAATACAAAGTGAAAGGAAGGCAAGTGCCACACTCGAGGCCACGCGAGCCGTTAGGACCGTAAAAAAAGGAAGTGAACGCACCTGATTGTATCGGTCTGGCCCAGGTCCAGGTTCAGCCTCCAACACAGAGATAAGACCAGCTCCAGTTAGACCTAATGAAAAACTCTGTGTTAAATATCACACTGGTTATAACATAATCCCAATGAAACATGAAGTGAAATCCACAACATTTACGGTCCACATTTCTAATGTTAGTTATGGGGCTGATAACCACTGATTACGTCCATTCGATAACATTCCAAACAGGTGCAAAGGAAAATCAGCAACCACAACAACTATTGTATCAGGTGTCATATAACTGATCAGAGAATGTTTCTGTCCTACCTTGGCTGTCCCGGCTGCGTCTCCTCAGAGCAGGAGGATGTGAGCTCCGGTCTCTCTACCCGCGCCTCTTAAAGCTGAGCTTGTGGGCTACACCCAGGAGGGGGGGGGGGCTATGTCATTATTTGAAGTCACACCATTTACAAGAAATGCTCCGGTTTCCAGTGGCGGCTGCTGAATTTTATTTTAGGGGGGGTTGAAAGTTGTAAACCAAACCCCTGTGGGGGGGTCTGGGGGCATCCTCCCCCGAAGATTTGTTTGTGATTTTCACATACAAATGAAGCATTCTGGTGCATTAGGACAAAATAATAAAGACAAAAATAGAACATTCCCTACAAAAACGAATGGAGCCGTGGAACTAAGTTTCTAACTTAATTTATTTGCCTTGTAGAATTCAGCAAGATTAAAGTGTAAATACATCAATAATAATTGGGTTACATTCTCTCTTCTGTCTGTATGTGTGTTTGTGAGAGAGTGAGAGAGAGAATGTGATTCTAAAAGGGGTGAGTGTGTTACGGCCAATCTATTGTGTTGGTAACTTCACTCATAAATCTATCTACAGTCAAGTATGCATTTAGACAAATACGATAAAATGTCAATATAATATGCAGCCTTTTATGTGTGGTTGTTCAAAAAACACTGAAGGCATGATCCACCATAGGTTTGCAGAGAATATATACAATATACATTTGAAAGGGGTGGGGTGGTGGTGTGCGGTTGTGAGGGGGGCTGTAACTCAGTGTCCATCCTCAGGGGAAGGGGGGGGGGGACAGAGAGAGACAGAGAGAGAGAGAGAGAGAGAGAATACATTATTTGTAGAAGAGGAGAGCTTCATATTAACGGAGGAACTTCCGCAGATTCGGAGTTTGCGGTTCAATAGATCATCAGCAGTGTTTCCCCTAGGATGGAGTTGCAGCAGCGGAGGTGAAATGTTCTGTTTTTCGCGCGCACATTTTTTTGTGTGCTCGCAAAGCGCACCCTGCCGGGAGTGTTCTATGTGTCTACTGGCAACATACATACAGTACATTTTTGCACCTTAATGAGCAGAGGAAATAAGGAGAGATTGAACATATTACAAGTATAATCTTAAAAACCTTATTTACATTTATTTAACAAAAAATATTTATATCAACAACCACCCTATACATTAAAATCCCATAACCCAAATACTACAACAATCAAAAGGTCTGTGCCTCAAACCAATGCATCTTCCCACTCCCTCCCCTCTCCCCATCACAAAGGTTGTAGTATGAGCATAAATAGGCCATGCCTCTATTGAACAAGTTTTGGGGCTCTAGAGTCAATAATGATGACGCTACTGAAAATGTTGCTAAAAAAAATGTATATTGACATTTTTGCTAAAAAGAAATTTCTTAGAAATAAGTAGAGATATATTTTCAAAACATAAGGTTGCAGTAAGACCATAAAGAGCCCATGCATATGGAAAACGTTTTAGGGATCTAGAGTCAATAATGGCAACCAGGGGCGAGTCTAGGTTCTGACTTTTTGGGGGGCTCAACCCCAGGCATCCACAGGGGTATATGAATAGAAGTATATAAAGTCCTGTGCAAGATCTTTTTTTTCCACAACCTTTATTTTCTTAGTTACTATGCTGTTGTATGTCTAAGCCGATAGCTGGCAGTGTCAGCTAACTAATGCAGTTCTGAACCACTAAAGTGATGAAATGAAAAAAGACTGTTTGGATGAAGGAATAATCAATGGTTGTGAACTCGAATAACAAAATCGAGGTATATTAAATTTATTTGTGTAAGTTTCACTAAAAAATTACCATATTTTCCTGAATATGTTACTGAAACACATTGGTACAACATGATATCGCCTCAATTTCATGGACCCATACAATTTATAAATTGTATCAAGATACATTTTTATAAAACTTCTGATGCAAAAAAATCAACAAGTACAACATGTCAGATGATTGTCGATGATTGTCGAATACCATGAGAAACAGACCACTATTTCGGGAGCACTAAACTATTTTGTCTCACCTTCAGGGACACATACATTTTTATAAAACTTCTGATGCCCAAAAATCTTGTTGTTCTGAAGCAAAAAAAAAGGGTGCTAATTTTCAGTTTAAAAATAACTGCTGGCATTATTTTATCAGCTGAGGGCGCTTTCATTGCCATAACAACGTGAGCTAATCAACAAGTACAACATGTTCTAGACCAGTGGTTCTCAATCATTTTTCTTTCATTCCCCCCTAGGAGACAGACATTGTATCACGCCCTCCCTGAATTGAAATAGCCTACTATTGAGAACCTGCTAATATTATTTATTTAAATTAATAAAATTAACGGAGATAACATCTGCAACAACTTAAAACTATTTCCAACTTCAGTTCATTGACTAAATTTGTAACATTTAAACAAGACTGCTAAGGATGTGTGAATCTCAAAACAGAGAAACAAGAGCAAATGATTCACTGGGGTTTGCAAATAATTATAATATTTTTAAAAAGTAAACATTGGTCACTTGTCAGCTTCATCAGCTTATTCCCTTTCAAAAAAATAATATAGGTTCATCTTTCAAGCATGAATAAATACACCAAGTCCCTCTGTCATGACTTTGCAAGATCAAGATTCTTGTAAAACTTCTGACCCTTGGTCTTATGTTTATTTAAAATAAAATAAGTAACCTATTAAAATAAATAAATAAATACATAGACACTAAGTCCCCTCTGCCGCTCACGCCCCCCCCTGACACTTTTAATCAGCTGAGGGTGTTTGCCTGAGTCTCATAGTATTAGAACATGTTGTACTAGTTGATTAGCTCACGTTGTTATGGCAATGAATACGCCCTCAGCTGATAAACTAATGCCAGCATTTTTTTTCAACAGAAAATTAGCACCCATATCAACATATATTTGATATTTTTCTGCTCCTTGCACCTATCATGCTTATCATGCTACGCAGCATTACAAGGCTCTGCTGACTAAAACATGTAGCAATTCAAGAAGAGGCATATATAGAATTGTCTTGTGGTCAACTGTCATTTAATAGACATCTGACAGATTATGTCAAGGTCTTAAAATGATAGTATTATTATTACCAGGTCATGTTATAATGTAACGGGTGTCGATCTGCGTTGTGTTCTGGCGAATGCGTTGGAAGGGTGGAAGGACGGCTGGACAACAATGGAGGGTCAAGATACATTTTTATAAAACTTCTTATGCAAAAAAATCAACAAGTACAACATGTCAGATGATTGTTGATGATTGTCGAATACCATGAGAAACAGACCACTATTTCGGGAGCACTAAACTATTTGTCTCACCTTCAGGGACACATACATTTTATAAATCTTCTGATGCAAAAAAATCTGGTTGTTCTGATGAAAAAAAAAAGGGTGCTAATTTTCAGTAAAAAAATAACTGCTGGCATTATTTATCAGCTGAGGGCGTTTTCATTGCCATAACTACGTGAGCTAACCAACAAGTACAACATGTTCTAGACCAGTGGTTCTCAATCATTTTTCTTTCATTCCCCCCCTAGGAGACAGACATTGTATCACGCCCTCCCTGAATTGAAATAGCCTACTATTGAGAACCTGCTAATATTTTTTTATTTAGATTAATAAAATTACCGGAGATAACATCTACAACAACTTAAAAGAATTTCCTTCTTCAGTTTATTGACTAAATTTGTAACATTTAAAACAGACTGCTAAGGATGTGTGAATCTCAAAACAGAGAAACAAGAGCAAATGATTCACTGGGGTTTGCAAATAATTATAATATTTTTAAAAAGTAAACATTGGTCACTTGTCAGCTTCATCAGCTTATTCCCTTTCAAAAAAAATAATATATGTTCATCTTTCAAGCATGAATAAATACACCAAGTCCCTCTGTCATGACTTTGCAAGATCAAGATTCTTGTAAAACTTCTGACCCTTGGTCTTATGTTTATTTAAAATAAAATAAGTAACCTATTAAAATAAATAAATAATACATAAGACACTAAGTCCCCTCTGCCGCTCACGCCCCCCCTGACACTTTTAATCAGCTGAGGGTGTTTGCCTGAGTCTCATAGTATTAGAACATGTTGTACTAGTTGATTAGCTCACGTTGTTATGGCAATGAATACGCCCTCAGCTGATAAACTAATGCCAGCATTTTTTTTCAACAGAAAATTAGCACCCATATCAACATATATTTGATATTTTTCTGCTCCTTGCACCTAATCATGCTTATCATGCTACGCAGCATTACAAGGCTCTGCTGACTAAAACATGTAGCAATTCAAGAAGAGGCATATATAGAATTGTCTTGTGGTCAACTGTCATTTAATAGACATCTGACAGATTATGTCAAGGTCTTAAAATGATAGTATTATTATTACCAGGTCATGTTATAATGTAACGGGTGTCGATCTGCGTTGTGTTCTGGCGAATGCGTTGGAAGGGTGGAAGGACGGCTGGACAACAATGGAGGGTTTCTCATTTATTGGTATCTGGATCTGGATGAGCCAAAGAAAATCATGTCATCACATGTAAACCGTCATGTAAACCGTCATAGCCAGGACCACATTCCCGCCTCCACTCAGATAGCCAACGGCATTCTCACAATATATAATAACATAAAATAAACAAGATAGCATAATGAATGCGATTTGACTGCACTCCAACAAACATAAACATAACCAGCATAGATAATATACACAAAACAGATAAAACATTCATACCTGGATGAGCCAAAGAAAATCATGTCATCGCATGTAAACCGTCATAGCCAGGACCACATTCCCGCCTAGCAAACAAACAAACGGATACTCTGACGTACATACATACAATAAACTCTCAAAAAGTACATTTGCAAAGCGTTAGCTGTTATAACAGTGCTGTAGCATGTTCATATATAACATTTACATTATCTACAAAACGATTTATATGCTCAGAATGTGACGACAAATACACATACATTGAACATAGCTTAAGCACATATACTTATTACTAATCAGAATTTGGTGACATATCAACATAACTAAAACATGTTGTTTCACCCTGGTTACATACACCCCTCCTGAAATTCACTAACATCCTGATTTAAGGATGTCTTCTCAGGCTTACAAAAAGTCTATCACTGACACAACCTGGCACAAATGAAAGATGGACCAAGTCCACATAGTCAACTCGAAATTTACCTTAATACAAGGTTCAGGAAAGAAAGAGGTTGATCAAATCTCTAGATTTCCTTTAGTTTAATGTGACGCCTCGTACGCCTCAATTTCATGGACCTATACAATTTATAAATTGTATCAAGATACATTTTTATAAAACTTCTTATGCAAAAAAATCAACAAGTACAACATGTCAGATGATTGTTGATGATTGTCGAATACCATGAGAAACAGACCACTATTTCGGGAGCACTAAACTATTTTGTCTCACCTTCAGGGACACATACATTTTTATAAAACTTCTGATGCCAAAAAATCTTGTTTTTCTGAAGCAAAAAAAAAGGGTGCTAATTTTCAGTTTAAAAATAACTGCTGGCATTATTTTATCAGCTGAGGGCGTTTTCATTGCCATAACAACGTGAGCTAATCAACAAGTACAACATGTTCTAGACCAGTGGTTCTCAATCATTTTTCTTTCATTCCCCCCCTAGGAGACAGACATTGTATCACGCCCTCCCTGAATTGAAATAGCCTACTATTGAGAACCTGCTAATATTTATTTATTTAAATTAATAAAATTAACGGAGATAACATCTGCAACAACTTAAAACTATTTCCAACTTCAGTTCATTGACTAAATTTGTAACATTTAAACAAGACTGCTAAGGATGTGTGAATCTCAAAACAGAGAAACAAGAGCAAATGATTCACTGGGGTTTGCAAATAATTATAATATTTTTAAAAAGTAAACATTGGTCACTTGTCAGCTTCATCAGCTTATTCCCTTTCAAAAAAAATAATATATGTTCATCTTTCAAGCATGAATAAATACACCAAGTCCCTCTGTCATGACTTTGCAAGATCAAGATTCTTGTAAAACTTCTGACCCTTGGTCTTATGTTTATTTAAAATAAAATAAGTAACCTATTAAAATAAATAAATAAATACATAAGACACTAAGTCCCCTCTGCCGCTCACGCCCCCCCCTGACACTTTTAATCAGCTGAGGGTGTTTGCCTGAGTCTCATAGTATTAGAACATGTTGTACTAGTTGATTAGCTCACGTTGTTATGGCAATGAATACGCCCTCAGCTGATAAACTAATCCCAGCATTTTTTTTCAACAGAAAATTAGCACCCATATCAACATATATTTGATATTTTTCTGCTCCTTGCACCTAATCATGCTTATCATGCTACGCAGCATTACAAGGCTCTGCTGACTAAAACATGTAGCAATTCAAGAAGAGGCATATATAGAATTGTCTTGTGGTCAACTGTCATTTAATAGACATCTGACAGATTATGTCAAGGTCTTAAAATGATAGTATTATTATTACCAGGTCATGTTATAATGTAACGGGTGTCGATCTGCGTTGTGTTCTGGCGAATGCGTTGGAAGGGTGGAAGGACGGCTGGACAACAATGGAGGGTTTCTCATTTATTGGTATCTGGATCTGGATGAGCCAAAGAAAATCATGTCATCACATGTAAACCGTCATGTAAACCGTCATAGCCAGGACCACATTCCCGCCTCCACTCAGATAGCCAACGGCATTCTCACAATATATAATAACATAAAAATAAACAAGATAGCATAATGAATGCGATTTGACTGCACTCCAACAAACATAAACATAACCAGCATAGATAATATACACAAAACAGATAAAACATTCATACCTGGATGAGCCAAAGAAAATCATGTCATCGCATGTAAACCGTCATAGCCAGGACCACATTCCCGCCTAGCAAACAAACAAACGGATACTCTGACGTACATACATACAATAAACTCTCAAAAAGTACATTTGCAAAGCGTTAGCTGTTATAACAGTGCTGTAGCATGTTCATATATAACATTTACATTATCTACAAAACGATTTATATGCTCAGAATGTGACGACAAATACACATACATTGAACATAGCTTAAGCACATATACTTATTACTAATCAGAATTTGGTGACATATCAACATAACTAAAACATGTTGTTTCACCCTGGTTACATACACCCCTCCTGAAATTCACTAACATCCTGATTTAAGGATGTCTTCTCAGGCTTACAAAAAGTCTATCACTGACACAACCTGGCACAAATGAAAGATGGACCAAGTCCACATAGTCAACTCGAAATTTACCTTAATACAAGGTTCAGGAAAGAAAGAGGTTGATCAAATCTCTAGATTTCCTTTAGTTTAATGTGACGCCTCGTACGCCTCAATTTCATGGACCTATACAATTTATAAATTGTATCAAGATACATTTTTATAAAACTTCTTATGCAAAAAAATCAACAAGTACAACATGTCAGATGATTGTTGATGATTGTCGAATACCATGAGAAACAGACCACTATTTCGGGAGCACTAAACTATTTTGTCTCACCTTCAGGGACACATACATTTTTATAAAACTTCTGATGCCAAAAAATCTTGTTTTTCTGAAGCAAAAATTTGCTAATTTTCAGTTTAAAAATAACTGCTGGCATTATTTTATCAGCTGAGGGCGTTTTCATTGCCATAACAACGTGAGCTAATCAACAAGTACAACATGTTCTAGACCAGTGGTTCTCAATCATTTTTCTTTCATTCCCCCCCTAGGAGACAGACATTGTATCACGCCCTCCCTGAATTGAAATAGCCTACTATTGAGAACCTGCTAATATTTATTTATTTAAATTAATAAAATTAACGGAGATAACATCTGCAACAACTTAAAACTATTTCCAACTTCAGTTCATTGACTAAATTTGTAACATTTAAACAAGACTGCTAAGGATGTGTGAATCTCAAAACAGAGAAACAAGAGCAAATGATTCACTGGGGTTTGCAAATAATTATAATATTTTTAAAAAGTAAACATTGGTCACTTGTCAGCTTCATCAGCTTATTCCCTTTCAAAAAAAATAATATATGTTCATCTTTCAAGCATGAATAAATACACCAAGTCCCTCTGTCATGACTTTGCAAGATCAAGATTCTTGTAAAACTTCTGACCCTTGGTCTTATGTTTATTTAAAATAAAATAAGTAACCTATTAAAATAAATAAATAAATACATAAGACACTAAGTCCCCTCTGCCGCTCACGCCCCCCCCTGACACTTTTAATCAGCTGAGGGCATTGGCCTGAGTCTCATAGTATTAGAACATGTTGTACTAGTTGATTAGCTCACGTTGTTATGGCAATGAATACGCCCTCAGCTGATAAACTAATGCCAGCATTTTTTTTCAACAGAAAATTAGCACCCATATCAACATATATTTGATATTTTTCTGCTCCTTGCACCTAATCATGCTTATCATGCTACGCAGCATTACAAGGCTCTGCTGACTAAAACATGTAGCAATTCAAGAAGAGGCATATATAGAATTGTCTTGTGGTCAACTGTCATTTAACCCTCATAGGGTGTTCGTTTTTTTGTTACACAGGAGGTGCTGCTGGGTCTGGTGGACCCATTGCATTTTAGGCCTTCAACATAATCAAACTTTTTTAAAAATACTCACCAAATGGTTACTTCAACCCAATTGCAAGTAATATAAACAACACATATGTTAAATTTTTTCCCTTTACCTTTGTTAAATCACATTTATGAATAGAGGTGCCACTCGTTTTTGTTTATTTTCGTATTAGCATGTAACAAAATAAGGAAATGCATCATAAAGCAGGCATAACTGGGAAATTATCAACATCATTAGAAATTGAAACATACTCAATAACATCTGTCTGAACAACACATTAAAGCCTTTGAACACAGCCATTATACGTATATCAGTCTATACCACACATGAGGGGCAGAGTCTCACTGCGTGTGTATTGCATGTATTTCTTGCACTGGTTGCATGTATATTGTGTTTTATATTATTATGTATTATGTATATTGTGTATTTGTCTTTTACGTTTCGGAGCTGGCTGATGCTGATCCTCCTCTTCAAACTCATTGTCAGACTCTGAATTTTCAGAAATGTTATCCTCACTTTCTGAAACTGTTTCCTCTGCATCACCATCAAAACCCTCTGTCTCTTCAAATATCAACTGTAAGGCAGTCGGCTTACAGCTGATCAAGATTGAGAATCGCTTTGCAATCTTGATCAGTTGTGGTATGGAACGACGCTGACAGAGATTTTTTATAGTGTCAGATCCCCAAGCTTGGTTCCCGCAAGACAGAGGGTGAAATGTGTGGGAATATGGGTGTAAATAGTGTTAGGTGCTCCAATGTTGCAACCTTGTGCGGGAACAGTGGGTGCACACTGTGGGTGCTCACACCAAGGGCCCATTCACCTGCTTTACTCTCTCCTATCTCTCAAACACACACACACACACACACACACACACACACACACACACACACACACACACACACACACACACACACACACACACACACACACACACACACACATACACATACACATACACACACACACACACAGGAGAAAGGGAAAATTAGGGTGCACAGAACCCCATAATTTCCACACTTAAACTAGCTCCGGGTCCACTGGACCCGAACACCCTGTGTGTAATATAAATGTGATGGGGGGGGTATACAGGGGGGGGTCCTTGAAAATGTTTGCTGATTCATGTTCCTCACAGAAAATGAGCCAAAGCCAATGAACCTTTGTTCAAAGAAATAATTATTTGTATCACTTTTATAAAGCTAAAAACTGAAAACGGGTCCCACACACCCGAACACCTCATGAGGGTTAATAGACATCTGACAGATTATGTCAAGGTTTTAAAATTATAGTATTATTATTACCAGGTCATGTTATAATGTAACGGGTGTCGATCTGCGTTGTGTTCTGGCGAATGCGTTGGAAGGGTGGAAGGACGGCTGGACAACAATGGAGGGTTTCTCATTTATTGGTATCTGGATCTGGATGAGCCAAAGAAAATCATGTCATCGCATGTAAACCGTCATGTAAACCGTCATAGCCAGGACCACATTCCCGCCTCCACTCAGATAGCCAACGGCATTCTCACAATATATAATAACATAAAAATAAACAAGATAGCATAATGAATGCGATTTGACTGCACTCCAACAAACATAAACATAACCAGCATAGATAATATACACAAAACAGATAAAACATTCATACCTGGATGAGCCAAAGAAAATCATGTCATCGCATGTAAACCGTCATAGCCAGGACCACATTCCCGCCTAGCAAACAAACAAACGGATACTCTGACGTACATATATACAATAAACTCTCAAAAAGTACATTTGCAAAGCGTTAGCTGTTATAACAGTGCTGTAGCATGTTCATATATAACATTTACATTATCTACAAAACGATTTATGTGCTCAGAATGTGACGACAAATACACATACATTGAACATAGCTTAAACACATATACTTATTACTAATCAGAATTTGGTGACATTTCAACATAACTAAAACATGTTGTTTCACCCTGGTTACATACACCCCTCCTGAAATTCACTAACATCCTGATTTAAGGATGTCTTCTCAGGCTTACAAAAAGTCTATCACTGACACAACCTGGCACAAATGAAAGATGGACCTAGTCCACATAGTCAACTCGAAAGTTACCTCAATACAAGGTTCAGGAAAGAAAGAGATTGATCAAATCTCTAGATTTCCTTTAGTGTAATGTGACGCCTCGTACGCCACACAACATTTGGCCCAAAATACTTAGTCCATAGACATCTGTAGGTGTATAAAACTTCAAAGCTGGTCCCAAGAAAACTTATCACATAAGCACTTTCAACGCTTATTAAAGGCCTTTAAAAAAAAAGGTTTCTGAACCATCGATTCAATCAGTCTGTTCACTGATTTCACCAATCTTCCAGCACGTGTTCTGACAGTGCCATCATCCTCAGTGTGTGCATGAGAGTCAGTGCGATCTGAGGTGTCAGCATGCTGAGATGGCAGTGTGTCTCTGTGCGGAGCGACTGAGATGGGTGGACAGTCATCCGTAACAGCAGCCGGACTGAGTGCTGGACTAGGCTGAGCATGCTCTTCTCTTACGGCCAACTCGGACTCAGGTGAGTCGTCAAGTGATGAGATTGAGAGCTCCTCTTCATCTCTGGAATCTGCCACGTCCTCTGCAATTTCACCCTGAGTCAATTCTCCAGACGCTGAAGCCATTTCATCACCATCAGCGACGCAATCTTCCTCATCAGAATCCTCTTCAGCCCACGACTGATCAGTTGCATCAGCAGACTCCGCTTGGTCCAATCCAGGGAGAGGCAAGAAGTTCACTTCCAGTAAGAGATTCCTGTGCACAACTCTCGTGTGTCCCACTGCATCCTGTATTTTCTAGACGTTGATACTGGGATTCACCCCAACCACTGTGTACACTCCATCCTCCCATTTGTCGGCTAACTTTCTCTTTCCTCGTTCCCCTTTATTTGATACCAACACACGATCTCCCACTGACAGGAAGGTGCCCTTGGCTCGTTTGTTGTATTGCCGGGTCTGGTGCTGCTGCTCAGAGGAAGTATGTTTCTGAGCGATCTCCATAGCACTTTTCAAGCAAGAAAGAAGGGACTTTGCATATGTGTCGTAGTCAACAACTTCAGGGTCGTCCAGAACCCGCCTGAACATGACGTCCACCGGCAGTCTAGGGACACGCCCAAACATGAGGAAAAATGGTGCGTAATCCGTCGTCTCATGGACAGTGGCGTTGTATGCGAACGTGAGGGTCTGGACTTGCTGTGGCCATTGCTGTTTTTCCTTTAGGGGAAGGGCACGGAGCATGTTGCCCAAGGTGCGGTTGAATCGCTCGGTTCCCCCATTCCCCTTTGGATGGTTAGCAGTCGTGTGGGATTTCGCAACACCAGCCAATCGAAGGAGCTCCGCAATCAGGTTGCTCTCGAAATTGGCGCCCTGGTCGGAATGTATCCTCGCCGGGAAACCATAAACACAGAACACATTATCCCAAAGCTTCCTTGCAACTTGCTTCACTGATTGGCACAAGGGAAGGCATAAGCCAGTTTGGTGTAGTGGTCGGTGACCACCAAAACATCAACAGACCGCTGCTTGCTGTCTTCGGCAGTCCAGAAATCCATGCACACTAACTCCATTGGAGCTGAGCTCTTGATGCTTTCCAGAGGAGCACGAGCAGCTGGTTCCGGTGACTTCCCAAACACACATCCCTGACAGCATTTTACATGTGCCCTCGCATCCTTTTCCATATCAGGCCAATAGAAACGCTGTCTTGCAAGTGAAAGAGTACGATCCTGGCCCTGATGACCTGCCAGATCATGGATGCCGGACAATGCTTTGTCCTTTAGACTCTGAGGCAACACATATTGGGATCGTCGCTGTTTGGAAACAGGATCTCTTGAGACCCGATACAGAACTCCATCATGGACTTCCAGCCTGTCCCATTGCTTCAACAATCTGAGGACCTTTGCGTCAGCACCATGCCTTTCTCGCCTAGACGGTCGTCTCCTGGTAGAAACAAAGGGCAACACCTTGGAGATGACTGGATCTTGCTCTTGAGCCAGCTGTAGCTCCTGGGCAGAGAACATGGGCAGCGCATCCTGACCACTTGAAAGTTGCTGGACTCTTTGTGTTAAGTAGAGTGCCCTGGACTCTGCTGTGTCATTCCAGGCACAGTGAGCCTGAAAAAGAGCTCTGATCTCGGCTGTGTCATACCCCGTCATGGGTAGCGGATGGTTTTCCAGTCTGAGGGTTTGAGACTGGCAGCTGAGCCTGAAAACATCCTGCACAGAATCCTCTTCCACCTCATCGGCCTCCTGAGTCAAAGTGGAATAGGGCTCCCTAAGCATCCTCCGGCCAATGGTTTTTGCAAAGGGATCGCGACTCAAGGCATCTGCCACCACATTTTTCTTCCCAGGCAGGTGCTTGAGATCAAAGGTGTACGACGCCAGCTTAGCCACCCAGCGGATCTCACATGCGTCGAGCTTCGGCTTCGTTAGAAGGTAAGTAAGCAGATTATTATCAGTCCAAATGGTGAAGCTATGACCCATCAGCCAGTGGCTGAACTTTTCACACACACTCCATTTCAGGGCCATGAACTCCAGCCTGTGAGCTGGATATTTCCGCTGTGACGCACTGAGGGTCTTGCTTGCAAAGGCAATCGGTCTGGCCTTGGATTTTCCTCGGGGCACTTGGAGAGCACCGCACCAAGTCCATCCAAAGACGCATCTGTTGACAAGATAAATGGCTCATCGAAGTCTGGATGAGCCAGCATGACACAGTCCAACAGCCTGGCCTTCATGTGCTCAAAAGCGCTTGCACATTCCTCTGTCCAATCCGCAGCAGTAAGCTTACGGTAGGCAGATTGGGGCTTTCTATCCTTAGCTGACTTCCCTCTCCTCTTCTGACCAGCTGTAAGTGCAAACAAGGGCTTTGCAGTGGAAGACAGGTTGGGGATAAAGTGTTGATAGTAGAACACCATGCCGAGGAATGATCTGAGTCTCCGAACAGAAGGCGTGCACCCATCTGCGTCCAGGGGGTCTTGCATGCTGCATGCTGTTGATTACTTCCACCTTGGCAGGATCGACGGACACACCTCCACCGTTGATAATATGGCCAAGGAACCTGACTTGCTTCTGTGGAAGGTGGCACTTTTTAGGAGCCAGTTTCAGGTTGTTCTCCCGCAACCTCTGAAACACTGCTTCGAGTCTGGACAGAGCCTCCTCCTCCGTTGGGGCAAAGACAAGAAGGTCATCGAGGTAACTAAGTTCATGTCCCCAAAGTAAGTTCATGTCCCCAAAGATCCCAGTCATCACCCTCATGAAGGAAGCAGGGCTATTACACAGACCTTGTGGCATGCGGTTGTATTCATGCAGCCCGAGAGGAGTCGTGAAAGCCGTGTACTTCTTGTCTTCTTCATGCATTGGAATGTTGAAGAAGCCAGAGGTGAGGTCCATCGTGCTAAAGAAGCAGTTGCCACCAAGGGCAGCGAGACAGTCTGACTGGTGAGGCAGGGGATGTGCGTCCTTTATGGTTCTGACATTCAAACATCTGAAGTCATTGCAAATCCGCAACCCACCATCCTTTTTCCACACCATCACCAAAGGAGACGCATATTTGCTTGTGGACTTTCTGATGATTCCCTTTTCCTCCATATCAGTAAGAGCCTGCCTCAACTTCTGATAGTGGGCTGGAGGGACTCTCCTGTACGGTAGGTGAAACGGGCGATCGTCCGTGAGACGGATGCGGTGTGTGTAACCCTTGACCTCACCGCAGTCAAGAGAGTGCTTGGAAAAGATGTCCTGATAGTCAGTTATCAGTTGCTTGAGCTGGGACCTACAAGCTTCGCTAACCTGACATGAGGCTACATCGACGTCGCTCAGACCCAACTCTGACAGACTTTTGCCGGCCTGGGATGAAAGACTAGCACTGGAAGAAGCATCATGCTGTCGTTTCTCTGTGTCGGGTTGCTTCTTCTCCGAAGCTGCTTGTGAGCCCTGGAAAACATCAAGGTCCTCGACTGCTAAGCACGGGAACACATCAGCCAACTTGCAATTCCTCTTCAGCGTGATCGCTTTTTCAGATGGGTTCACAACTGTCATTGGCACCCATCTATCACCCCAGAGAGGTGTGACAAGACGACCCACTAGAACACCTCGTGGCATGGCTTTTGAGTTGGTCTGCTCCACAACAACAGTGCTGCCAGGTGACATAAGCGACTTGGCAGGGAGTCTGCCCCAAATCAAGTGCTCAAGCCTGGGTAGGAGGGTCACCGCCTGGGTGAGCTTGACAGTTCCTATCTTTTCTGGGACTGCGCCCCCCTTCCAGCGCTCGACATTTGTGAACATGGACAAGAAGTGACCGATCTCGGGGTCAGATTGATGGTCATGAACAGATGCAAGATCCCAGTACTCGCCACCACCATTCAGGACATGAGTGACATATTTGATGATATTCGAGCCCAATATAAGGTCATCTTGTTGGCCAGACACAACCAAAGTGGATACAATACATGGAACGCCATAAAGCTGCATCTCCAAATCATAAAAGCCCTCAGGCTGGGTTCGCAAACCACCACAGCCAATCAAGACAATGTTCTCTTCGGGGTACTGCTTCTCTGGCAAAACATCAGTGCATCTGAGCTTCTCTACTGCTTCTTCACTGATGCTACATACCATAGAGCCAGAGTCCCACATGCCTCTAAGCTGCACACTGTGGTTGACGAGGACTGGAGCATAGAACAGCTCCCCGAAAGCTTTGATTCTCTGGGTAGCTTGAATGGCTATTCTTGTACCCTTAGGTGCTTCGGCACAGCTCTCCTCATATAACTGAGCTAGGTCACAGGTTTCAGAAGGGATTCCATTTACGTTACCCACACCGGCCCCTTCCAGGTGTGGGTTTAGTAGTTTAACTGCTGAGGCTGGCCACCAGCGCTATCATCAGGCTGAGAGCGGCGCTGGTCAGGCTGCTGGTTAGGCCGCTGGTTGTGGTCACCAGCAAGGCCATTGTGCTGAAAGCTGTGCTGGTTTGTTCGTTGAGGACAGTCCCTCTTCCAGTGACCGGGACACAAGCACTGTAAACATAGGTTGTCCTGCTTGCAGTGGGACAATGTGGAATGATTAGGAGCCCCACAAACCTTGCACACTCTCTGGAAAGAGCGTGGCATGGGAGCTTGGGTGCCAGGGTTGGCAGGCACTGGGGTATGCATTGTGACCAGTCGGTCCAACAGGTTTACCAAACCCTTCATGCAGTCATTGTCGACACCAGCAGTGGTCGAAGGGGCTGAAGGCTGACTTGGTGGAGCAGCAGTGTTCAAGAGAGGTGCCTCTTCAAGCATAGGTACATGGCACGAATGAGCTCTGTGCTCCACAACACTTGGCCTTAGTGGCCTTGCAGCTGCAGATCTTGATTTCTTATCCTGCATGTGCTCATCGAGCCTATCCTGGATTTCACAGGCCGACCATTTGTCAGCAGACTTGAACTTGAAAACACTGTGGAGAGACTGGTCCGGGCAGTGTTTGATAAACATCATGCTGACCTCATGGCCCGGGTCATCAATGCTACGACCCTGCCTTCTCAAGCACTCGTCAGCTACATCCACCGTTTTATTTAGCCTAACCCAATGCTCCATAGCATCTTCACCTGGTGTGGGCAGTGTGTTATAGAAATCTGACTGGGGCATGCTTGAGTATGACAGTTCACTGAAATGTTGTTTCAGAGTATCAAAAATCACATGTGGATTTGTAGCGTGATTGATAGATGTGTTACGTAGCTTTACTCTGACCACATCTCCTGCTTTGCCCATAAGCTTTGCCAGAATCTCTTGTGATTGCTCGTGAACTGGGATGGCACGTCTCTTTAAATACAGGGTCATGAGATTTTCCCACTCGTGAACTGTAAATTTATCTGAGCCATCGCCCCTGAATAAGTTGGGCTCCTTTGCGGCCGATTGCAGCACAACACTGACATTAGGCAGTGTTGTCTCTGTTGGCAGAGGAGCACTCATGCTGTTTGTGCCCCTACCAGCCTATAGGTGAGCTGTGATGGACTCACCCAGCTTTTCAGCTAACTGTGTAATGAGCGAACCCAAGTCTGGGTTCTGATTGAAATGGCTTGGCATGGCACGGTCCACATACCGAGTTGAGGTCAACTGGGGGGTGCCCAACGCCGTGACTCCAGGCCCTGGTGTTCTGGTTTCTGAGGGCTGATTCAAAAATCCCCTCCCCACACCAAACTGGCACTCAAAGGGAACGCGCTCAGCATCATCACCCCCACTGCCCAGTAAGTATGTTCTGCCCTCTGCCATATTAAATGCCACTTTATCAACACAATGGAAACATTTATAATAATAATAATTCCAACGAAATCACAATGGATAAATCGAGAGCACGAAACGACAGTATTAGAAAAGCATATCAACTGGCAAACATATATACAACATTAAATCAGTACTTCACTTTACAATTATCAAACGTGCTGAAACTGCCTTTTTTTTCTTTAGCACTCAATCAGTTCACTGAGATGAAACAAAAAGTCCACAATGTGCAAACACCTACTTAATTCAGCATTGACACACGTGGATAGGCCTATATAAAAATTAAACAATAAAATAAATCGTCCATTCAAAATAAAATAAATCACTGAGCACTCTCCATGGATATACCTCAGTACCACAAAAGGCCAGTGGCAGCAGCTTCCTCGGCGAACGAGGTGATGTCGTCCTTTAAACCAATCCTGGAAAGGTCACGGCACCAATGTCACAGGTGTCGATCTGCGTTGTGTTCTGGCGAATGCGTTGGAAGGGTGGAAGGAGGGCTGGACAACTATGGAGGGTTTCTCATTTATTGGTATCTGGATCTGGATGAGCCAAAGAAAATCATGTCATCGCATGTAAACCGTCATGTAAACCGTCATAGCCAGGACCACATTCCCGCCTTCACTCAGATAGCCAACGGCATTCTCACAATATATAATAACATAAAAATAAACAAGATAGCATAATGAATGCGATTTGACTGCACTCCAACAAACATAAACATAACCAGCATAGATAATATACACAAAACAGATAAAACATTCATACCTGGATGAGCCAAAGAAAATCATGTCATCGCATGTAAACCGTCATGTAAACCGTCAAGACTACAGACTATACAACTAATATATAGGCCTACCAAAGAACACAGTGTAAAGACATGAAGGTTGCCAAAGAAAAAGTTAGTTAACAATCCTAACGTCAATGTTTTCACTCACGACACTATATAATAAGATCATGAAATTTACTTTGTATAAGTCCATAGGTTTGTTAGTGAGCATTTTATTTGGTTCTCAGGGTTACCAGGATCTATATTATGTCCGTTATTGGACCGCTGTGGTTATTATGAAAAATGTCTGCCACGGCTCCCAGGGGGCGAGTTTGTGATGGCCCAATATCAAGTTTTGTTCCAAATATATCTATCAACACATCTGACACCTTTGGTGCTTATCACAAAATGAACAATGTCTATGTAATGTTTAGCTCAGCCGCCCCAATAGTGGCAGTATTGGTGCTCTTCATCTTTGATAGTTCACTCTATAGGCCCATCACACTGAGGGAGCTTCACTGTAACTATCTTGATGCTGATTGGCTGATTAAGCCCCAGGACAGGAGCTATGTTATTGGGAGGCTGAGGACGGCGCCATCTGTTGGACACTGCGGTAAGTTCAGCCTGGACGCAAACACTATCGTTCTGCGATAGCAATACTGTATTAATCAATGGATTCATTCAGAAATAACGCAATTAGCGGTTTGAACAAGAAACGTGAATAAAACCGCAGGGTTTAACAAAGCTTCACTCACCCGTCTGTATCGTCCAGTCTTCTTCACCGGGGATTTTGAGTTATTTCAGTGAGAACATTACAATATTATATGAATAATACCAGCGTCATGAATGTGGTCATCACAGGTTCTGAGTAATAAGCTGATATACTTAAACCTTCATTCATTGAAGCGGAAATTATCATAAGAGACGTTATTATTATTATTTTTTGCTATTTTTAAACAAAACGGCATATTAAAACAAGTTGAATGTGTTTCTCTTTCCCAACCGTAACGAGACCGTGTATTGTGGTAACATATTACCGTCGTTCAGACATCTTCCTCTCAGGGTCTTGTGTGATATTACAGCAGGTAGGCCTACAGACATGTTTGATCAGATGGATTTTAGCATGGATTTGCTGTTATACTGCATATTGTCTTTGTCCGCCGGAGCTGCGATGGTAACGGCTCCTGCGCTCTTTAATAGGTCCATGGACAGTCCTCCCGTGAGCTCCACCAGAAGGAGGCAGGGACGTACGTCACTAGCATTTAGAGGCTGGGGGGGCTTAGCCCCTAGCGGTTTCCGAAGTGCATGCCGAAATGTTTCATCGCATCTTTAAGGTGTTTCTTTAATTCATAATTTATTACAGTAGAGAGTACAGCAGAGCATCTATCAGGGCCTGTTTTCTGGCTCACTCTCTTTTCTTTACTTGCCTTAAGACCTCCTGCTTCCCACTCCTGAGTCTTCAGGATGTCCTCCTTTTTAAAACTATAAATAAGCTAAACAAATGTCAGAGTTGGGATGATTGAAGTCTACATATTGGGGTGAGTTCAAGGAAAATAGGTTAGAAAATGTATCCATCAATGTGCTCGGAAACAGACGATTTCTAATTGTATTAGTATTTCTTTCAACTCATATTCTGGCTTATTATGTTGAGTGCAGGCATGTTGCGATTTCCTTGCCAAAAAAAATAGATAATTATAGGGGGGGCTTTTGAACATCTTGGGGGGGGGGGCTTAGCCCCACCAAGATAGGCCTAACGATGTCCCTGGAAGGAGGGCTGCGATTGGCTCACAGATCTCCACCTGTTCAGGACAGGGCAGTCGCTCCATCGGCCACAGAGCATCTAAGAACCTCGTTCAGAAAAGTCTGTCCGTCCTCATATCAATAACAATACATTATGTGTGTTTTCAATTAAAATGGGAAATGGCGCCCCCTGCTGCTGAGGTGCAGGCAGATTGTGGAGTATGTCGGCGGCAACATAATTCATTTAGCAAAATAAACAGTTTGTCACCCCCTGCTGGTGATTTCATGAACAAGTTTAAACTTACCAGTGGTCCCCTGGATCGGTAGATTTCAGGGGCCAATTGCTCTGCCAGTTAGCATTGCGGCGCTTTAAAACCGTACTCCTTAAAACTGAGGTTTTGGAGTTTAACCCGCAGCTTTGCAAGAGGTTGAACGTGATTGCTGTGTGTAACGACTCAAACAGGATAAGCTGATTCCTAGCTGACTCGGTTTAAACTGCTTGGAAACCGGAAGTAGGCCTACTCTGATTTCTAACATACCCCAGCAGATGCAGTCTTAAGTTATTGGTGGATGTATTTTGTGTTATAATTACCAACAAAAACTTAATGGGAATGTAAAGTGAACTTAATAAAACTGTAATGAATAAAAATGCTATTAATGTTGACATATATTATGAAAAAGTCTAGGCTACTTTTTGTGGAAATCTGAGTCTGGAATCTGCCCTCACCTACGTCAATCAATTACTTGTCATTGCTAACCATTTTAGTTAAAGGTTGGGTATGGGATTTGCGAAACGCCAGCAGATTTTGAAAATACACAACTCAAATGGTCCTACCCCCTCTCCTTCAACGCTGACTCTGACACCGGGATTCCACCGGACGCGTTACAGCCGCGGCACGGCTGCGGCACGGAACGGCTGCGACTCTTCCCTGCTTGCATTTCCACCGGGCGCGTTACGGCAGCGGAGCGGCAGCCGTATTCACGCGAGATCACGCGATAATCCTAAACCTAATGTACTCACCTTCCACTCCCAAAACTACTGCAATTAAATGCCACGCTTTGTCCTTCCGGCCATTGTCCTTATAAAAAGGATGATTTGGTACATAAATGACTTCATGTTGCTGAACTTCGACAATGAGTCTCTCGTCGTCCATGTTGCCGACCCTCTGAGACCCTTTGATTGATTGACTGCTGACCTGGTGCCACCGGTCATGACGTAATAATGTTGATGTGAAGTTGAGATAGGCTACATGAGCTTTGTGAGTATTGTGTTTTATTTTGAAAATTAGTAAAATTACTTTTACTTTTTCACTTCCTGTCCTGCTCAATCTGCTCTGTTGAGATTGACGCGGTTCACCAACGGCTTGCGGCAAAAATAGAAATGCTACGGAATGATAGCGCTGCAGCGCGGCGAGCCGCTCCTGGGACGCTGCTGAGACATTCCTCAGCCGCCCCCGGTGGAAATGGTCTCATTGATTAGAGTGGAACCTATCTGCTGCGGTGACTGCGGCCGCAGCCGTAACGCTGCCGTAACGCGTCCGGTGGAATCAGGCCTTGACTTCACCCATTCCAAGTACGTGGACGCGCAATCGAGAGCGAGCCATTGGCTAGTTAGATAGCTCCAGTAGCTACCGCAGGATAACAACAAACAGAAGCTTGCTCTGGGTCACGAGCTATGAGTACGTGCACAAAGGGGTCGCGCGGGGAGCGGGAGTGCAGTACGTCCGTTTGACTGTCCAATGACACTCGGTGGGTCTGGAAATCATTGGCTGGAGTTTTTCGAGCCCTGCCCGTTCCACAGATGATTGACTTGTTTAATTTTCATGTCAGTACTTCTAATTCAGTGGCTGAAAGTGGGTTATAAGAAGGATTTCAAGTAATTTGGCAAAAATGGCCAAAAAAGAGAATACCATACCCAACCTTTAAGCATTGACCTTTTTATGTTTCGTTGAATGGTACGATCCTCTGTGCGTTCATTTATTTTTTTAAATGCAAATAATCTGTTCTTTGTAGAGTTTTAGTTGGGCACTCTAAGCAACTCTTATATTGTAGCGGCCTGTATTGTACTGAAGGCCTATCTGGTGTAATAAGTGTAAATGTATCATACCTATTAATAATTATTCTTAAAACTAATTCTGTGTGTGTGTGTGTGTCCAACACAGTCTCACTCCGAGAACGTCAAATACCGACTGTTGGCAAAGGCCCTTTAGCGTCGGTGACTGACGGGAAAGGTACCCTTTTTAGTCGGTCGGTGACGGTAAAGGTACCCTTCGGCGTCTTCTGCATACCGAATGGGGGGTGCCTCACTACGTCTCTAATAGACGCTGTGAGCATCTTTCCTATTGGATAGTTTTTAGGATATTCTTCTGTGAAAATGGCGGACATACTTTTTTATCCTGGGTGGAAAATATGATATTTTAGCATAGTTAAACCATTAAAAGTGTTTATGTAAACATTTTTAGCGAGAAATGTGCATTTTACTTTCATAATCGTCGTTCGGCGAATGTGAAGGATGTTTGGTTTGATAGATATGACGAAGAATATTTCATCGGGCGATAATGGCCGGCGTACATGCATCCCGGGCTCACGAAAATAGGTGACACTGTCACGTTATTTAATCTATTGAAACGTGATCAGGTACACCTATTTTCGAAATGTTCGTGTCAAAAAGCACAATTTTCAAACTCATGCATATCAATTGGAAGTATTTGTCGTGATTTGTCACTAAGCACGACTTCCATCTAAGGTTCTGTCCGGGAGCTTTCTCCCAATTGTCCCTTAAGGTGCTCCGTACAGAACATTTATTGTTAAAAATTGTCTGTGATAACTAAGAATATGACAGCTTTTCCAGTCTCACCAATATGCGCACAGATCGCTCGGTTTGACACTTTCAAAATGCGTGCAGTACATACGCCAAATGACCATTTCGTGTGCATACGATACGCAAAAACCAGCATTAACTACTGTGGAGGGCGGACACGTCCATTTCGCATGCATATGATACGCAAAACCCAGCATTAACTGCAATTAGATGCAATATTTTAGGACAGATTCACCATTTAACGTGTTTCTAATGACATTTCTAGCGAGAAATTTACTTTTCCCTTGAATAATCCTCAGTCAGTGAATGTGTATGATCTTTATTAATCTTTATTATCTGAATGGGAAATGCAGCTCACGTGTTTCCTGCTTTTGTGTTATTAAACCGTTACTTTATGTAACGTTTAATGATATCATCTTGTTAGAAACACGTACGTTTTCGTGAACACTGGATTACGTCGCATTTCAACATAAAATAGCGTGTTATACACACACACACACACACACACACACACACACACACACACACACACACACACACACACACACACACACACACACACACACACACACACACACACACACACTGCATTTCGCTGCCAAATAAATAAATACTAAGGCAGAATAAAGAATAAATTAATTCATTATCATTCAACTTCAACATGCGTTATTACAGTATAGTGGTGGAGGGATGACGTGTGTTGGCCAACCCGGAAGTGAGCGTCGCCCTGGGTTCCCTTGACAAAAAGCCAACGGGTTTTTCCATTTGATTTTGGATTATTGCAGAAAAATTAGCATCTTTGAAGCACCTCCTCAAAAACTGAACATAAATAAAAATAACTGTGCTCCAAAGAAAGAAATGTAAACCAATGCATTCCGAATGGGAGTGTTTCTCCGATTTTTCCATGCTACACAGAACGAAATGTAAACCCATGCAAATAAAGACTTCATGATCATAATCATTTAAATATCATTAATCTCCTGAGGGTGGTATTCTATTTTTTTCGGGGCTGAATCCAGTCACTTGACCGTCATGGTTGCTATCAACACATTCTCACTCCGAGCGCGTCGATTTCTGACGAACGGTCAGTGACTTTTGCTTCAGTTTCTGACGCAAAAGGGTACCCTTGGGCTGCTCTTTTAGACGCATGGGGTTTTCAACTAGTTACAATGTAACCCTTTGACGGGGGACCCGATGGCTGCACATAGAGACGCTATGAGCATTCATATCCCATTGGCTAACGGAGGACCTTGCGCTTCTTTTTTCGACGCAGGGGGTTTTCCACTCATTGCAATGTAATCCCTCCACGGCAATATATGAAGCTATGAGCATTCATCCCATTGGCTAACGGAAGAGCCGATGGCTGCACAATAACGGCGATTTTACAATGACATCTGTGACATTCCTCAACACAACTACACGTGTCCTTGTTAATTACACAACATGTATGGGTTAAGGCTCTGGGCATCAGTTGTCCTGTTTGGTGCTTTGATTGAGAGAAACAATCGTTTTTTTGATCAGTGTTGGGTAGCCGAGCGTTGGGTTCCGTTGGGTTCCGAGCGCGTCGATTTCTGACGAACGGTCAGTGAATTTTGCTTCAGTTTCTGACGCAAAAGGGTACCCATGCGCTGCTTTTTTAGACGCATGGGGTTTTCAACTAGTTACAATAACCCTTTGACGGGGGACCCGATGGCTGCTGAAAACCCCATGCGTCGAAAAAAGCAGCGCAAGGGTACCCTTTTGCGTCAGAAACTGAAGCAAAAGTCACTGACCGTTCGTCAGAAATCGACGCGCTCGGAGTGGCTTCAGTTTCTGACGCTGAGGTCGTTGCTATGGAGGCCACGTCCGTGCGCTTTTTTTGACAACTGACAGAGCAACCCTTTCTCATCAAAATTACGTTCCCAGAAAACTATTCGGCATTCTCAATTACGTTTGTCTAAAAAACGTATTTTGTCCGTGATTACGTTTTATTGAACATATTGTAATGACCTCGCCGGTGACATAACGATGTCGAGTCATTAGTAACTGAAGGAACTTTTAATGAACCAAAACCAGGTCACTGAAACCCGTAACCAACGGCAGAAATCCCACCCAAAACAAACCCCGGTTACCCCGGCAACCCCCAACACGGTCTCACTCATGTGCAGGCCCCCACCCTCGTGTTCTTCCAAGGCCCTCCCCCAGCTGACCTAATGATTCGCCCCCACACTGATTGACAAGAAGAACATTACAATACATGCACACAGAACAACTGGCATAACGGACAACGAAATACAATGCAACACATACAGACAGACCCATGGTCAATGAATTCTGTGGTTTAATAGATGCCTTTGGTCTCACTCAACATATAAACAAAGCTACACATTTACTGGGACATACACTTGACCTTATTTTATCATATGGTTTTTCTGTTGATAATATTGTAATTGAGGATGCCACTTTCTCTGATCACAGACCTATTATGTTTGATGTTACCCTCTCCAATCATCTGCCAGCTACTAGAGCTCAAGGCCATTACTCTCGCCATATAAACTCTCTTACTGCAGCCCAGTTTTCTGATAGCTTTCTCAGTCAAACTGTTGCTTCTACCATTGCAACAGCAGCATCATCCTCTTCCAGCCCAGATGATTTAGTCAGCCTTTTCCACTCTTCCTGCTCCTCCATACTTGACTCTGTAGCTCCTCTCACATACATCCGCCCCAAACTAAAATCTCGATATAGGTTGGATGAGGCCACCCGCTCTCTCAGGCAGGCCTGTCGTAAAGCTGAAAGAAAATGGAAAAAGGATCACCTTACTGTCTCCTTTGAAATTTTTAAAACTGCCTTAGCTGCTTTCCAGGCTGCAGCAAAAAAAGCCAGGGCAAAGCACCTCTCTGATTTGATCAGTAAACACTCAAACAGACCAAACATTTTATTTAGCACTATTAACTCTGTTATCAACCCTGTTAACTCCCCAGCTGCTGATGTATCTACTGCTACCTGTGAGGAATTCCTTAAGTTTTTCATTATCAAAATAGAGAACATCAGATCATTGTTTACCCCCTCCTCATCACCCACTCCACCTGATTACTTTGGTACACCAGTTATTTTTAACCAATTTCAGCCCATTTCTCTCTCTGAACTGCAGGAATTAGTATTGCACATGAAACCCACTGCATTCCCCCATGATGCCATTCCCTCCTCTATCATTAAGGATGTTTTTGATGCAGTTGGCCCTTCAATTCAAATAATTCTAAACTCATGCCTTACATTTGGCACTGTCCCCTCATGTTTTAAACATGCGGTTGTCCAACCCCTGTTAAAGAAACACAACCTTGATGCTAAATGCCTGAAAAATTACCGTCCCATCTCTAAGCTTCCGTTTATCTCCAAAGTCCTAGAAAAAGCTGTTCTCTCTCAGTTGACTCCCTTTCTGACCACCCACAACATACTTGAACCTCTTCAATCAGGTTTTAGATCCCTTCACAGCACCGAAACAGCCCTGCTCAAAGTAACCAATGATCTCCTCCTCACTCTCGACTCTGGTGATAATGCCATCTTAATACTACTTGACCTCAGTGCTGCTTTTGATACTGTCGATCACAACATCCTCCTCACTCGCCTGGACCAGCAGGTGGGCATTAGGGAGACTGCACTACTCTGGTTCAGCTCTTACCTTAAACATAGGACTTTCTCTGTCTCTATTGGTCAGTTCTCATCGTCATCCGCCCCTGTCTCATATGGGGTCCCCCAGGGGTCCATACTGGGTCCCATGCTTTTCAGCCTGTATATGCTCCCACTGGGTGACATTATTAGAAAGCATAAGATCTCTTTTCACCTCTATGCCGATGATTCGCAGCTGTACTTGCCCTTAAAATCTAGGGACTCCATCCAATCTCTCCTGGTCTGTCTTGAAGACATCAGAAACTGGATGGCTAACAACTTCCTCCAGCTAAATGGTGACAAGACTGAAGTCATCATTTTTGGTCCCTCCAAGGCAAGACACACTGCACTGTCAAACTTAGGTCACCTCACGCCTCTTGTCAAACCCCATGCCAGAAACCTTGGTGTCATCCTCGACTCTGAACTTTGTCTTGACAAACAGATCAGCACTGTAGTCAAAAATAGTTTTTACCAGCTCAGAGTGATCTCCCGCCTCAAATCCTTCCTATCCCACAACGACCTTGAGATAGTTATCCATGCCTTTATTACTTCACGGCTGGATTATTGCAATTCCCTCTACCTTGGCCTCCCCCAATCCTCACTCAGACGTCTGCAGCTGCTCCAAAATGCAGCTGCGCGTCTTTTAACTGGCACCAGGAGGCACGAGCACATCACACCCATTCTGGCCTCCTTGCACTGGCTCCCAGTTATTTTTAGGATCCAATTTAAAATTGTTTTATTTGTTTATAAGGCACTCAATGGGCTGGCCCCGGCCTATATCACTGAGCTTGTTCAGCCCCACTCTGCCCAAAGGTCCCTCAGATCCTCTAACAAAGGGCTTCTGTTTGTGCCACACTCACGGCTCAAGCAGAGAGGTGATAGAGCCTTTGCCATTGCTGCTCCACGTCTGTGGAACCAGCTCCCCCTAGACATTAGATCCGCCCCCTCCATTTCTGCCTTCAAATCTAGGCTAAAAACCCACCTCTACTCCCTGGCCTTCCTTGCCCCTTGACCTTTTAGCCTACCTCCTGTTCATGTCTGTGTGGTATGCCCTGGAAATGAATGTTCCCCCTTTGTATTACTATGACCTCTATATATTGTTGTGTTGTTGTATTTTATTCACTTTTTTATCTTTATTTATTATTATAATTATAATTATTATTATTGTTATTTTTAATTATCATTATTATTTTTATCTTATTGTACAGCACTTTGGTCAGTGTATGCTGTGTGTATATGTGCTCTATAAATAAAACTTACTTACTTACTTACTTACATAACACACAAACTATTTAACTGTCCCAGGGTCGCTACAATATCGTAAATACGAATTCGTTCTCAGCCTATTTTTGCCATTTATTTACCGTGTTACTATGGCAGAATAAAGAATAAATTAATGCATTATCATTCATCTTGAACATGTGTTTTTACAGTATAGAGTGGTGGAGAGGGATGACGTATGTTGGCAAACCCGGAAGTGAGCGTCGCCCTCGGTTCCCTTGACAAAAAGACAACGGGTTTTCCATTGGATTTTGGATTATTGCAGAAAAATCCTCAACTCCTCAAAAACGGAAAATAAATAAATAAATAAAAATAACCGTGCTCCAAAGAACGACGTGTAAACCAATGCATTCTGAATGGGAGTGTTTCTCCGATTTTTCCATGCTACACAACGAAATGTAAACCCATGCAAATAAAGACTTCATGGTCATAATAATTTAAATATCATTAATCTACTACTGAGTGTGTAGGGAGGTAGGCTATTCTATTTTTTTCAACGGGGCTGAATCCAGTCACTTGACCGTCATGGTTGCTATGGTGGTTGCTATCGACCGCCCCTAATACTCGTGGCTCACGCGGCAAAGGAGCTTCCGTAAATTGGGTTGTTTTTGTCGTAAACTAGGGTCCGATGGTTGAAAAATAGACAGATATTCCAAGGTATCCTTAAAAGGCCGCTTGGATGTGTTTATTTTCTGCAGTTTAGACTTTTTCTATAACTAATTTTTGAAAGCAAAACACCAAGCTCATTGATTTAACGAGGGAGGGTTATTTGAAAAAATGTATTAAATAAATATTTGTGAGAGGTCATTCCTTCTCCTGATTTTACTTCCTATTTATGTCTAGGGTAAACCCCTACTGTCCACAAGCATCCCCCCCCCCAGAATTGTTGCCACGTCCCAGTGGTGGAGGTATCATATATATATGAAAGAGGGCATTCAATTATAGCCTACAATGATCAATTAGGAGGCCGAAGCCTTAAAGGAAGTGATGCAATAGGTGACTGAGTCGACAACATTTAAGTAAGCTGTATATGTATAGGGTCTCTTATATATCAAAGAGGGTCTCAAAGGACGCATACGCTTCAACCTATGGCTCCAGCACTACAGGAAATGACTCAGCAAGTGCTCCATCTCGTTGCAACTCACCCAGCGGCTCGCTTGCAAGATTTTGGCCTGAAGTTCTTCCCAGACCTACACCCTAGCCATCCAACATGCATATCTGAGAATCAGGCCTCTCTTTAATAATGACAAAAAGTTATGAGAGAAACACACATTAACTTTTTGTTATCTCATAAGCGGCGTGGTGCCGGCTCCTTTTGACCTTTTTGTAGACACAGGCCAGCTGTGTCTACACACCTTTAGCCACAAATGTACACCTCCATCCCACAAAAAATGGGGACTAGAAACTAACCTCTGTCTTATGTACATTTACTGTACTGTTGGAGGTCACGCCCCTTTGCCAACCTTTTCGAGATAGCTAGGGATGCTAAAATGTTTACACACATTTCCCGGGGCCCCGTGAACGACATATCCGAGATTTGGAGTTCTAGCCCTTAGAGAAACAAAGTTTTCCCAAATGGAGTATCATTTGGACAAAGCCCCTCAGAAGTGTAGCCTGCAAGACCTAATGGTTCAGAATATGGTGGAAAAACAGTTTTTGAGATAGGAAGGTCCTACCGCCCTGAAATTGTAATACCTTATTCTAGGGCCTAACTGGGACCTCCGCACCGAAACTTGGCCCGTTCGGACCCCGAGGGCAGGAAGGGGGGGGCCTGCCCTCGGGGTCCGACCGGGCCAAGTTTCGGCTGCAGCAGAAGTGTTGAGACGAAAGATGATATCAAGACATTTATAGAATATTCCCATTCACATTATGATTCTTCGTCATAACATCCGACCAAACATCCTCTACAGTCACCAAGCGAGGATTATGAAAGTCCAGGCCCCCCCTTCCGGCACTCGGGGTCAAGTTATCCAACCGTAGCCATCCAACCTGCATATCTGAGAATCAGGCCCCTCTTTAATAATGACAAAATGTTTGAGAGAAATACACATTCACTTTTTGTTATCTCATAAGCGGCGTGGTGCCGGCTCCTTTTGACCTTTTGACCCCAGACTTCAAAAACGTGGCCACAGGCCAGCTGTGACTACACACCTTAAGCCACAAATGTCCACCTCCATCCCACAAAAAATGGGGACTAGAAACTAACCTCTGTCTTATGTACATTTACCGTACTGTGGGAGGTCACGCCCCTTTTCCGGCCTTTTCGAGATAGCTAGGGATGCTAAAATGTTTACACACATTTCCCGGGGCCCCGAGAACGACATATCCGAGATTTGGAGTTCTAGCCCTCAGAGAAAAAAAGTTTTCCCAAATGGACTGTCATTTGGACAAAGCCCCTCAGAAGTGTTACCTGCTAGACCTAATGGTTCAGAATGTGCTGGAAAAACAGTTTTTGAGATAGGAAGGTCCTACCGCCCTGAAATTTGAATACCTTATTCTAAGGCCTAACTGGGACCCCCGCACCGAAACTTGGCCCGGTCGGACCCCGAGGGCCGGAATGGGGGGCCCTTCCTGCCCTAAACTTGGCCCAGTCGGACCCCGAGTGCCGGAAGGGGGGGCCTGGACTTTCATAATCCTCGCTTGGTGACTGCAAAGGATGTTTGGTCGGATGTTATGACGAAGAATCATAATGAGAATGGGAATATTCTATAAATGTCTTGATATCATCTTTCGTCTCAACACTTCTGCTGCAGCCGCTTAAAGTCTCACTCCGAGAACCTTAAAATAGATCAATTCATTAGAAGTATGAAAATATCTTCCCGGTTACGTAACGGGGCAAACAAGGTGTCCTTTGACATCTACGTTTCGAGGCGATTGCAACAGTGCCATGATCATATTTGAATATGTTTCGGGGTAGTAATTAGCTGTCGATTTTGGAGGCCTTTATCAATAATGACCAGCTATAGATTTGCTTCCCGATGGAGATTTTTGACAAATGACATGTTATTTAGCATCTACACGTTAAGCTGAGTCCAATGAGATCAAGCTCGCCCTCTTGCTACACCGAGATCATGTCCTAGACCTAGGTGTACCATGTAAAATACATGTTACCAATTTCTAGAGTGTCATGCTTGGTGTCATTGGACTCAACTCAACGTGTAGAGGCTAAATAACATGTAATTTGTCACAAATTTCTATCGGGAAGCAAATCAATAGCTGCTCATTATTGATTAAGGCCTCCAATTTCGACAGCTAATTACTACCATTAAACATGTTCGAATATGCTCATGTGTGGCACCGTTGCAATCGCCTGGAAGCGTAGATGTTGAAGGACACCTTGTTCTCCCTCTTACGGTACCGGGAAGATATTTACATGCTTTTGATTGACTAATGAATTGATTCAGCTATTCCCCCAGAAGTCTGGGGTCAAAAGGTCAAAAGGAGCCGGCACCACGCCGCTTATGAGTCAAAAGTTAATGTGTATTTCTCTCATACATTTTGTCATTATTAAAGAGAGGCCTGATTCTCAGATATGCAGGTTGGATGGCTACGGTGTAGGTCTGGGAATAACTTCAGGCCAAAATCTTGCAAGCGAGCCGCTGGGTGCAGGTGCAACGAGATGGAGCACTTGCTGAGTCATTTCCTGTAGGGCTGGAGCCACAGGTTGAAGCGTATGTGTCCTTTGAGACCCCCTTTGATATATAAGAGACCTCAAAGTAAAGCTTACTTAAATGTCGTCGACCCAGTCACCTATTGCATCACTTCCTTTAGGGCTTCGGCCTCCTAATTGATCATTGTAGTATAATTGAATGCCCTCTTTCATATATATGATACCTCCACCACTGGGACGTGGCAACAATTCTCCAAATCCATATGGGGAGGGGGGGGTGATGCTTGTGGACAGTAGGGTTGTACACTAGACATAAATAGGAAGAAAACTCAGGAGAAGGAATGACCTCTCATAAATATTTATTTAATAAATTGTTTCAAATAACCCTGCCTCGTTAAATCAATGAGCGTGGTGTTTTGCTTTCAAAAATAGGTTATTGAAGAAGTCTAAACTGCAGAAAATAAAAACATCCAAGCTGCCTTTTAAGGATACCTTGGAATATCCGTCTATTTTTTAACCATCGGACACTAGTTTACGACAAAAACAACACAATTTACGGCAGCTCATTTGCCGCGTGGTTTTTAGAGCCATGTAAGGATTAGAGGGGCTGGTGGATAGCAACCACCATAGCAACCATGACGGTCAAGTGACTGGATTCAGCCCCGTTGAAAAAAATAGAATACCACCCTCAGGAGATTAATGATATTTAAATGATTATGATCATGAAGTCTTTATTTGCATGGGTTTACATTTCGTTCTGTGTAGCATGAAAAAATCGGAGAAACACTCCCATTCGGAATGCATTGGTTTACATTTCTTTCTTTGGAGCACAGTTATTTTTATTTATTTTAAGTTTTTGAGGAGGTGCTTCAAAGATGCTAATTTTTCTGTAATAATCCAAAATCAAATGGAAAAACCTGTTGGCTTTTTGTCAAGGGAACCCAGGGCGACGCTCACTTCCGGGTTGGCCAACACACGTCATCCCTCCACCACTATACTGTAATAACGCATGTTGAAGTTGAATGATAATGAATTAATTTATTCTTTATTCTGCCTTAGTATTTATTTATTTGGCAGCTAAATGCAGTGTGTGTGTGTGTGTGTGTGTGTGTGTGTGTGTGTGTGTGTGTGTGTGTGTGTGTGTGTGTGTGTGTGTGTGTGTATAACACGCTATTTTATGTTGAAATGCGACGTAATCCAGTGTTCACGAAAACGTACGTGTTTCTAACAAGATGATATCATTAAAAGTTACATAAAGTAACGGTTTAATAACACAAAAGCAGGAAACACGTGAGCTGCATTTCCCATTCAGATAATAAAGATTAATAAAGATCATACACATTCACTGACTGAGGATTATTCAAGGGAAAAGTAAATTTCTCGCTAGAAATGTCATTAGAAACACGTTAAATGGTGAATCTGTCCTAAAATATTGCATCTAATTGCAGTTAATGCTGGGTTTTGCGTATCATATGCATGCGAAATGGACGTATCCGCCCTCCACAGTAGTTAATGCTGGTTTTTGCGTATCGTATGCACACGAAATGGTCATTTGTCGTATGTACTGCACGCATTTTGAAAGTGTCAAACCGAGCGATCTGTGCGCATATTGGTGAGACTGGAAAAGCTGTCATATTCTTAGTTATCACAGACAATTTTTAACAATAAATGTTCTGTACGGAGCACCTTAAGGGACAATTGGGAGAAAGCTCCCGGACAGAACCTTAGATGGAAGTCGTGCTTAGTGACAAATCACGACAAATACCCTAATTGATATGCATGAGTTTGAAAATTGTGCTTTTTGACACGAACATTTCGAAAATACGTGTACCTGATCACGTTTCAATAGATTAAATAACGTGACAGTGTCACCTATTTTCGTGAGCCCGGGATGCATGTACGCCGGCCATTATCGCCCGATGAAATATTCTTCGTCATATCTATCAAACCAAACATCCTTCACATTCGCCGAACGACGATTATGAAAGTAAAATGCACATTTCTCGCTAAAAATGTTTACATAAACACTTTTAATGGTTTAACTATGCTAAAATATCATATTTTCCACCCAGGATAAAAAGTATGTCCGCCATTTTCACAGAAGAATATCCTAAAAACTATCCAATAGGAAAGATGCTCACAGCGTCTATTAGAGACGTAGTGAGGCACCCCCCATTCGGTATGCAGAAGACGCCGAAGGGTACCTTTACCGTCACCGACCGACTAAAAAGGGTACCTTTCCCGTCAGTCACCGACGCTAATGGGCCTTTGCCAACAGTCGGTATTTGACGTTCTCGGAGTGAGACTGTGTTGGACACACACACACACAGAATTAGTTTTAAGAATAATTATTAATAGGTATGATACATTTACACTTATTACACCAGATAGGCCTTCAGTACAATACAGGCCGCTACAATATAAGAGTTGCTTAGAGTGCCCAACTAAAACTCTACAAAGAACAGATTATTTGCATTTAAAAAAATAAATGAACGCACAGAGGATCGTACCATTCAACGAAACATAAAAAGGTCAATGCTTAAAGGTTGGGTATGGTATTCTCTTTTTTGGCCATTTTTGCCAAATTACTTGAAATCCTTCTTATAACCCACTTTCAGCCACTGAATTAGAAGTACTGACATGAAAATTAAACAAGTCAATCATCTGTGGAACGGGCAGGGCTCGAAAAACTCCAGCCAATGATTTCCAGACCCACCGAGTGTCATTGGACAGTCAAACGGACGTACTGCACTCCCGCTCCCCGCGCGACCCCTTTGTGCACGTACTCATAGCTCGTGACCCAGAGCAAGCTTCTGTTTGTTGTTATCCTGCGGTAGCTACTGGAGCTATCTAACTAGCCAATGGCTCGCTCTCGATTGCGCGTCCACGTACTTGGAATGGGTGAAGTCAAGGCCTGATTCCACCGGACGCGTTACGGCAGCGTTACGGCTGCGGCCGCAGTCACCGCAGCAGATAGGTTCCACTCTAATCAATGAGACCATTTCCACCGGGGGCGGCTGAGGAATGTCTCAGCAGCGTCCCAGCGTCTCAATCTCAACAGAGCAGATTGAGCAGGACAGGAAGTGAAAAAGTAAAAGTAATTTTACTAATTTTCAAAATAAAACACAATACTCACAAAGCTCATGTAGCCTATCTCAACTTCACATCAACATTATTACGTCATGACCGGTGGCACCAGGTCAGCAGTCAATCAATCAAAGGGTCTCAGAGGGTCGGCAACATGGACGACGAGAGACTCATTGTCGAAGTTCAGCAACATGAAGTCATTTATGTACCAAATCATCCTTTTTATAAGGACAATGGCCGGAAGGACAAAGCGTGGCATTTAATTGCAGTAGTTTTGGGAGTGGAAGGTGAGTACATTAGGTTTAGGATTATCGCGTGATCTCGCGTGAATACGGCTGCCGCTCCGCTGCCGTAACGCGCCCGGTGGAAATGCAAGCAGGGAAGAGTCGCAGCCGTTCCGTGCCGCAGCCGTGCCGCGGCTGTAACGCGTCCGGTGGAATCCCGGTGTCAGAGTCAGCGTTGAAGGAGAGGGGGTAGGACCATTTGAGTTGTGTATTTTCAAAATCTGCTGGCGTTTCGCAAATCCCATACCCAACCTTTAACTAAAATGGTTAGCAATGACAAGTAATTGATTGACGTAGGTGAGGGCAGATTCCAGACTCAGATTTCCACAAAAAGTAGCCTAGACTTTTTCATAATATATGTCAACATTAATAGCATTTTTATTCATTACAGTTTTATTAAGTTCACTTTACATTCCCATTAAGTTTTTGTTGGTAATTATAACACAAAATACATCCACCAATAACTTAAGACTGCATCTGCTGGGGTATGTTAGAAATCAGAGTAGGCCTACTTCCGGTTTCCAAGCAGTTTAAACCGAGTCAGCTAGGAATCAGCTTATCCTGTTTGAGTCGTTACACACAGCAATCACGTTCAACCTCTTGCAAAGCTGCGGGTTAAACTCCAAAACCTCAGTTTTAAGGAGTACGGTTTTAAAGCGCCGCAATGCTAACTGGCAGAGCAATTGGCCCCTGAAATCTACCGATCCAGGGGACCACTGGTAAGTTTAAACTTGTTCATGAAATCACCAGCAGGGGGTGACAAACTGTTTATTTTGCTAAATGAATTATGTTGCCGCCGACATACTCCACAATCTGCCTGCACCTCAGCAGCAGGGGGCGCCATTTCCCATTTTAATTGAAAACACACATAATGTATTGTTATTGATATGAGGACGGACAGACTTTTCTGAACGAGGTTCTTAGATGCTCTGTGGCCGATGGAGCGACTGCCCTGTCCTGAACAGGTGGAGATCTGTGAGCCAATCGCAGCCCTCCTTCCAGGGACATCGTTAGGCCTATCTTGGTGGGGCTAAGCCTCCCCCCCCAAGATGTTCAAAAGCCCCCCCTATAATTATCTATTTTTTTTGGCAAGGAAATCGCAACATGCCTGCACTCAACATAATAAGCCAGAA
This sequence comes from Gadus chalcogrammus, assembly GCF_026213295.1. Classification (NCBI taxonomy): domain Eukaryota; kingdom Metazoa; phylum Chordata; class Actinopteri; order Gadiformes; family Gadidae; genus Gadus; species Gadus chalcogrammus. The sequence goes on from NC_079419.1 coordinate 3,369,408, forward strand.
TATGAGTTGAAAGAAATACTAATACAATTAGAAATCGTCTGTTTCCGAGCACATTGATGGATACATTTTCTAACCTATTTTCCTTGAACTCACCCCAATATGTAGACTTCAATCATCCCAACTCTGACATTTGTTTAGCTTATTTATAGTTTTAAAAAGGAGGACATCCTGAAGACTCAGGAGTGGGAAGCAGGAGGTCTTAAGGCAAGTAAAGAAAAGAGAGTGAGCCAGAAAACAGGCCCTGATAGATGCTCTGCTGTACTCTCTACTGTAATAAATTATGAATTAAAGAAACACCTTAAAGATGCGATGAAACATTTCGGCATGCACTTCGGAAACCGCTAGGGGCTAAGCCCCCCCAGCCTCTAAATGCTAGTGACGTACGTCCCTGCCTCCTTCTGGTGGAGCTCACGGGAGGACTGTCCATGGACCTATTAAAGAGCGCAGGAGCCGTTACCATCGCAGCTCCGGCGGACAAAGACAATATGCAGTATAACAGCAAATCCATGCTAAAATCCATCTGATCAAACATGTCTGTAGGCCTACCTGCTGTAATATCACACAAGACCCTGAGAGGAAGATGTCTGAACGACGGTAATATGTTACCACAATACACGGTCTCGTTACGGTTGGGAAAGAGAAACACATTCAACTTGTTTTAATATGCCGTTTTGTTTAAAAATAGCAAAAAATAATAATAATAACGTCTCTTATGATAATTTCCGCTTCAATGAATGAAGGTTTAAGTATATCAGCTTATTACTCAGAACCTGTGATGACCACATTCATGACGCTGGTATTATTCATATAATATTGTAATGTTCTCACTGAAATAACTCAAAATCCCCGGTGAAGAAGACTGGACGATACAGACGGGTGAGTGAAGCTTTGTTAAACCCTGCGGTTTTATTCACGTTTCTTGTTCAAACCGCTAATTGCGTTATTTCTGAATGAATCCATTGATTAATACAGTATTGCTATCGCAGAACGATAGTGTTTGCGTCCAGGCTGAACTTACCGCAGTGTCCAACAGATGGCGCCGTCCTCAGCCTCCCAATAACATAGCTCCTGTCCTGGGGCTTAATCAGCCAATCAGCATCAAGATAGTTACAGTGAAGCTCCCTCAGTGTGATGGGCCTATAGAGTGAACTATCAAAGATGAAGAGCACCAATACTGCCACTATTGGGGCGGCTGAGCTAAACATTACATAGACATTGTTCATTTTGTGATAAGCACCAAAGGTGTCAGATGTGTTGATAGATATATTTGGAACAAAACTTGATATTGGGCCATCACAAACTCGCCCCCTGGGAGCCGTGGCAGACATTTTTCATAATAACCACAGCGGTCCAATAACGGACATAATATAGATCCTGGTAACCCTGAGAACCAAATAAAATGCTCACTAACAAACCTATGGACTTATACAAAGTAAATTTCATGATCTTATTATATAGTGTCGTGAGTGAAAACATTGACGTTAGGATTGTTAACTAACTTTTTCTTTGGCAACCTTCATGTCTTTACACTGTGTTCTTTGGTAGGCCTATATATTAGTTGTATAGTCTGTAGTCTTGACGGTTTACATGACGGTTTACATGCGATGACATGATTTTCTTTGGCTCATCCAGGTATGAATGTTTTATCTGTTTTGTGTATATTATCTATGCTGGTTATGTTTATGTTTGTTGGAGTGCAGTCAAATCGCATTCATTATGCTATCTTGTTTATTTTTATGTTATTATATATTGTGAGAATGCCGTTGGCTATCTGAGTGAAGGCGGGAATGTGGTCCTGGCTATGACGGTTTACATGACGGTTTACATGCGATGACATGATTTTCTTTGGCTCATCCAGATCCAGATACCAATAAATGAGAAACCCTCCATAGTTGTCCAGCCCTCCTTCCACCCTTCCAACGCATTCGCCAGAACACAACGCAGATCGACACCTGTGACATTGGTGCCGTGACCTTTCCAGGATTGGTTTAAAGGACGACATCACCTCGTTCGCCGAGGAAGCTGCTGCCACTGGCCTTTTGTGGTACTGAGGTATATCCATGGAGAGTGCTCAGTGATTTATTTTATTTTGAATGGACGATTTATTTTATTGTTTAATTTTTATATAGGCCTATCCACGTGTGTCAATGCTGAATTAAGTAGGTGTTTGCACATTGTGGACTTTTTGTTTCATCTCAGTGAACTGATTGAGTGCTAAAGAAAAAAAAGGCAGTTTCAGCACGTTTGATAATTGTAAAGTGAAGTACTGATTTAATGTTGTATATATGTTTGCCAGTTGATATGCTTTTCTAATACTGTCGTTTCGTGCTCTCGATTTATCCATTGTGATTTCGTTGGAATTATTATTATTATAAATGTTTCCATTGTGTTGATAAAGTGGCATTTAATATGGCAGAGGGCAGAACATACTTACTGGGCAGTGGGGGTGATGATGCTGAGCGCGTTCCCTTTGAGTGCCAGTTTGGTGTGGGGAGGGGATTTTTGAATCAGCCCTCAGAAACCAGAACACCAGGGCCTGGAGTCACGGCGTTGGGCACCCCCCAGTTGACCTCAACTCGGTATGTGGACCGTGCCATGCCAAGCCATTTCAATCAGAACCCAGACTTGGGTTCGCTCATTACACAGTTAGCTGAAAAGCTGGGTGAGTCCATCACAGCTCACCTATAGGCTGGTAGGGGCACAAACAGCATGAGTGCTCCTCTGCCAACAGAGACAACACTGCCTAATGTCAGTGTTGTGCTGCAATCGGCCGCAAAGGAGCCCAACTTATTCAGGGGCGATGGCTCAGATAAATTTACAGTTCACGAGTGGGAAAATCTCATGACCCTGTATTTAAAGAGACGTGCCATCCCAGTTCACGAGCAATCACAAGAGATTCTGGCAAAGCTTATGGGCAAAGCAGGAGATGTGGTCAGAGTAAAGCTACGTAACACATCTATCAATCACGCTACAAATCCACATGTGATTTTTGATACTCTGAAACAACATTTCAGTGAACTGTCATACTCAAGCATGCCCCAGTCAGATTTCTATAACACACTGCCCACACCAGGTGAAGATGCTATGGAGCATTGGGTTAGGCTAAATAAAACGGTGGATGTAGCTGACGAGTGCTTGAGAAGGCAGGGTCGTAGCATTGATGACCCGGGCCATGAGGTCAGCATGATGTTTATCAAACACTGCCCGGACCAGTCTCTCCACAGTGTTTTCAAGTTCAAGTCTGCTGACAAATGGTCGGCCTGTGAAATCCAGGATAGGCTCGATGAGCACATGCAGGATAAGAAATCAAGATCTGCAGCTGCAAGGCCACTAAGGCCAAGTGTTGTGGAGCACAGAGCTCATTCGTGCCATGTACCTATGCTTGAAGAGGCACCTCTCTTGAACACTGCTGCTCCACCAAGTCAGCCTTCAGCCCCTTCGACCACTGCTGGTGTCGACAATGACTGCATGAAGGGTTTGGTAAACCTGTTGGACCGACTGGTCACAATGCATACCCCAGTGCCTGCCAACCCTGGCACCCAAGCTCCCATGCCACGCTCTTTCCAGAGAGTGTGCAAGGTTTGTGGGGCTCCTAATCATTCCACATTGTCCCACTGCAAGCAGGACAACCTATGTTTACAGTGCTTGTGTCCCGGTCACTGGAAGAGGGACTGTCCTCAACGAACAAACCAGCACAGCTTTCAGCACAATGGCCTTGCTGGTGACCACAACCAGCGGCCTAACCAGCAGCCTGACCAGCGCCGCTCTCAGCCTGATGATAGCGCTGGTGGCCAGCCTCAGCAGTTAAACTACTAAACCCACACCTGGAAGGGGCCGGTGTGGGTAACGTAAATGGAATCCCTTCTGAAACCTGTGACCTAGCTCAGTTATATGAGGAGAGCTGTGCCGAAGCACCTAAGGGTACAAGAATAGCCATTCAAGCTACCCAGAGAATCAAAGCTTTCGGGGAGCTGTTCTATGCTCCAGTCCTCGTCAACCACAGTGTGCAGCTTAGAGGCATGTGGGACTCTGGCTCTATGGTATGTAGCATCAGTGAAGAAGCAGTAGAGAAGCTCAGATGCACTGATGTTTTGCCAGAGAAGCAGTACCCCGAAGAGAACATTGTCTTGATTGGCTGTGGTGGTTTGCGAACCCAGCCTGAGGGCTTTTATGATTTGGAGATGCAGCTTTATGGCGTTCCATGTATTGTATCCACTTTGGTTGTGTCTGGCCAACAAGATGACCTTATATTGGGCTCGAATATCATCAAATATGTCACTCATGTCCTGAATGGTGGTGGCGAGTACTGGGATCTTGCATCTGTTCATGACCATCAATCTGACCCCGAGATCGGTCACTTCTTGTCCATGTTCACAAATGTCGAGCGCTGGAAGGGGGGCGCAGTCCCAGAAAAGATAGGAACTGTCAAGCTCACCCAGGCGGTGACCCTCCTACCCAGGCTTGAGCACTTGATTTGGGGCAGACTCCCTGCCAAGTCGCTTATGTCACCTGGCAGCACTGTTGTTGTGGAGCAGACCAACTCAAAAGCCATGCCACGAGGTGTTCTAGTGGGTCGTCTTGTCACACCTCTCTGGGGTGATAGATGGGTGCCAATGACAGTTGTGAACCCATCTGAAAAAGCGATCACGCTGAAGAGGAATTGCAAGTTGGCTGATGTGTTCCCGTGCTTAGCAGTCGAGGACCTTGATGTTTTCCAGGGCTCACAAGCAGCTTCGGAGAAGAAGCAACCCGACACAGAGAAACGACAGCATGATGCTTCTTCCAGTGCTAGTCTTTCATCCCAGGCCGGCAAAAGTCTGTCAGAGTTGGGTCTGAGCGACGTCGATGTAGCCTCATGTCAGGTTAGCGAAGCTTGTAGGTCCCAGCTCAAGCAACTGATAACTGACTATCAGGACATCTTTTCCAAGCACTCTCTTGACTGCGGTGAGGTCAAGGGTTACACACACCGCATCCGTCTCACGGACGATCGCCCGTTTCACCTACCGTACAGGAGAGTCCCTCCAGCCCACTATCAGAAGTTGAGGCAGGCTCTTACTGATATGGAGGAAAAGGGAATCATCAGAAAGTCCACAAGCAAATATGCGTCTCCTTTGGTGATGGTGTGGAAAAAGGATGGTGGGTTGCGGATTTGCAATGACTTCAGATGTTTGAATGTCAGAACCATAAAGGACGCACATCCCCTGCCTCACCAGTCAGACTGTCTCGCTGCCCTTGGTGGCAACTGCTTCTTTAGCACGATGCATGAAGAAGACAAGAAGTACACGGCTTTCACGACTCCTCTCGGGCTGCATGAATACAACCGCATGCCACAAGGTCTGTGTAATAGCCCTGCTTCCTTCATGAGGGTGATGACTGGGATCTTTGGGGACATGAACTTACTTTGGGGACATGAACTTAGTTACCTCGATGACCTTCTTGTCTTTGCCCCAACGGAGGAGGAGGCTCTGTCCAGACTCGAAGCAGTGTTTCAGAGGTTGCGGGAGAACAACCTGAAACTGGCTCCTAAAAAGTGCCACCTTCCACAGAAGCAAGTCAGGTTCCTTGGCCATATTATCAACGGTGGAGGTGTGTCCGTCGATCCTGCCAAGGTGGAAGTAATCAACAGCATGCAGCATGCAAGACCCCCTGGACGCAGATGGGTGCACGCCTTCTGTTCGGAGACTCAGATCATTCCTCGGCATGGTGTTCTACTATCAACACTTTATCCCCAACCTGTCTTCCACTGCAAAGCCCTTGTTTGCACTTACAGCTGGTCAGAAGAGGAGAGGGAAGTCAGCTAAGGATAGAAAGCCCCAATCTGCCTACCGTAAGCTTACTGCTGCGGATTGGACAGAGGAATGTGCAAGCGCTTTTGAGCACATGAAGGCCAGGCTGTTGGACTGTGTCATGCTGGCTCATCCAGACTTCGATGAGCCATTTATCTTGTCAACAGATGCGTCTTTGGATGGACTTGGTGCGGTGCTCTCCAAGTGCCCCGAGGAAAATCCAAGGCCAGACCGATTGCCTTTGCAAGCAAGACCCTCAGTGCGTCACAGCGGAAATATCCAGCTCACAGGCTGGAGTTCATGGCCCTGAAGTGGAGTGTGTGTGAAAAGTTCAGCCACTGGCTGATGGGTCATGGCTTCACCATTTGGACTGATAATAATCTGCTTACTTACCTTCTAACGAAGCCGAAGCTCGACGCATGTGAGATCCGCTGGGTGGCTAAGCTGGCGTCGTACACCTTTGATCTCAAGCACCTGCCTGGGAAGAAAAATGTGGTGGCAGATGCCTTGAGTCGCGATCCCTTTGCGAAAACCATTGGCCGGAGGATGCTTAGGGAGCCCTATTCCACTTTGACTCAGGAGGCCGATGAGGTGGAAGAGGATTCTGTGCAGGATGTTTTCAGGCTCAGCTGCCAGTCTCAAACCCTCAGACTGGAAAACCATCCGCTACCCATGACGGGGTATGACACAGCCGAGATCAGAGCTCTTTTTCAGGCTCACTGTGCCTGGAATGACACAGCAGAGTCCAGGGCACTCTACTTAACACAAAGAGTCCAGCAACTTTCAAGTGGTCAGGATGCGCTGCCCATGTTCTCTGCCCAGGAGCTACAGCTGGCTCAAGAGCAAGATCCAGTCATCTCCAAGGTGTTGCCCTTTGTTTCTACCAGGAGACGACCGTCTAGGCGAGAAAGGCATGGTGCTGACGCAAAGGTCCTCAGATTGTTGAAGCAATGGGACAGGCTGGAAGTCCATGATGGAGTTCTGTATCGGGTCTCAAGAGATCCTGTTTCCAAACAGCGACGATCCCAATATGTGTTGCCTCAGAGTCTAAAGGACAAAGCATTGTCCGGCATCCATGATCTGGCAGGTCATCAGGGCCAGGATCGTACTCTTTCACTTGCAAGACAGCGTTTCTATTGGCCTGATATGGAAAAGGATGCGAGGGCACATGTAAAATGCTGTCAGGGATGTGTGTTTGGGAAGTCACCGGAACCAGCTGCTCGTGCTCCTCTGGAAAGCATCAAGAGCTCAGCTCCAATGGAGTTAGTGTGCATGGATTTCTGGACTGCCGAAGACAGCAAGCAGCGGTCTGTTGATGTTTTGGTGGTCACCGACCACTACACCAAACTGGCTTATGCCTTCCCTTGTGCCAATCAGTGAAGCAAGTTGCAAGGAAGCTTTGGGATAATGTGTTCTGTGTTTATGGTTTCCCGGCGAGGATACATTCCGACCAGGGCGCCAATTTCGAGAGCAACCTGATTGCGGAGCTCCTTCGATTGGCTGGTGTTGCGAAATCCCACACGACTGCTAACCATCCAAAGGGGAATGGGGGAACCGAGCGATTCAACCGCACCTTGGGCAACATGCTCCGTGCCCTTCCCCTAAAGGAAAAACAGCAATGGCCACAGCAAGTCCAGACCCTCACGTTCGCATACAACGCCACTGTCCATGAGACGACGGATTACGCACCATTTTTCCTCATGTTTGGGCGTGTCCCTAGACTGCCGGTGGACGTCATGTTCAGGCGGGTTCTGGACGACCCTGAAGTTGTTGACTACGACACATATGCAAAGTCCCTTCTTTCTTGCTTGAAAAGTGCTATGGAGATCGCTCAGAAACATACTTCCTCTGAGCAGCAGCACCAGACCCGGCAATACAACAAACGAGCCAAGGGCACCTTCCTGTCAGTGGGAGATCGTGTGTTGGTATCAAATAAAGGGGAACGAGGAAAGAGAAAGTTAGCCGACAAATGGGAGGATGGAGTGTACACAGTGGTTGGGGTGAATCCCAGTATCAACGTCTAGAAAATACAGGATGCAGTGGGACACACGAGAGTTGTGCACAGGAATCTCTTACTGGAAGTGAACTTCTTGCCTATCCCTGGATTGGACCAAGCGGAGTCTGCTGATGCAACTGATCAGTCGTGGGCTGAAGAGGATTCTGATGAGGAAGATTGCGTCGCTGATGGTGATGAAATGGCTTCAGCGTCTGGAGAATTGACTCAGGGTGAAATTGCAGAGGACGTGGCAGATTCCAGAGATGAAGAGGAGCTCTCAATCTCATCACTTGACGACTCACCTGAGTCCGAGTTGGCCGTAAGAGAAGAGCATGCTCAGCCTAGTCCAGCACTCAGTCCGGCTGCTGTTACGGATGACTGTCCACCCATCTCAGTCGCTCCGCACAGAGACACACTGCCATCTCAGCATGCTGACACCTCAGATCGCACTGACTCTCATGCACACACTGAGGATGATGGCACTGTCAGAACACGTGCTGGAAGATTGGTGAAATCAGTGAACAGACTGATTGAATCGATGGTTCAGAAACCTTTTTTTTTAAAGGCCTTTAATAAGCGTTGAAAGTGCTTATGTGGTAAGTTTTCTTGGGACCAGCTTTGAAGTTTTATACACCTACAGATGTCTATGGACTAAGTATTTTGGGCCAAATGTTGTGTGGCGTACGAGGCGTCACATTAAACTAAAGGAAATCTAGAGATTTGATCAACCTCTTTCTTTCCTGAACCTTGTATTGAGGTAACTTTCGAGTTGACTATGTGGATTAGGTCCATCTTTCATTTGTGCCAGGTTGTGTCAGTGATAGACTTTTTGTAAGCCTGAGAAGACATCCTTAAATCAGGATGTTAGTGAATTTCAGGAGGGGTGTATGTAACCAGGGTGAAACCACATGTTTTAGTTATGTTGAAATGTCACCAAATTCTGATTAGTAATAAGTATATGTGTTTAAGCTATGTTCAATGTATGTGTATTTGTCGTCACATTCTGAGCATATAAATCGTTTTGTAGATAATGTAAATGTTATATATGAACATGCTACAGCACTGTTATAACAGCTAACGCTTTGCAAATGTACTTTTTGAGAGTTTATTGTATATATGAGGAGCTCTTTTCCAAAACGCTATAAATCCATTTGTATAGTTTTTAGGATAATTACATTTTTTACCTAGACCCACATATTTTGTTAATATTTAATTTAACCTGTTAAAATGGTTTGTTGACTCAGTCTGAACATGTTGTACAATGATTTTTAAATCAAACCACAACATTGTTGATTATAAATTCAAATATATATATTTTTTTTCAAAACGCTATAAATCCATCATCCGGTCATGCCCCTTCACCAGCCACCGGCTGCCCTCAACAAACGCCCGAACCACGGCCAGCTTAGACGGAGACACGGGGTCATCCACCGGCTGCCGCGTCCAAACGAGTGCCTTGACACCGGGACGGGAGGGGTTCCTGCCGCCGTGAGGCGGAGGAGACTGGGGAGAGAAGAGGGGGCCGACCGCGACGGCCGCGACGCCTTGAACTTCACCGGGTCCCTTACGGACGTCTGAACTTAGGGGGACGAAGGCCTGCGAAAGGCCTGCGACGCCCCCGGGTGTAGGTCTCACTGGCTCATCCTGGCCATCAAACGTGTTATTATAGTTTGAACTCATTTTGAAGACTGAGACGGAATGAAACCCCCACTGAAGTCCGTTCACGATACACACACACACACACACACACACACACACACACACACTAACTCTAGCCCGGGAAAGGAGCGACATGCGCGCACACACACACACACACACACACACACACACACACACACACACACACACGTTATTATAGTTTGAACTCATTTTGAAGACTGATCCACAAACCTCTCTGGCTTCAGAGCGCAGCCGTGTTCGATTGCCTAGAACGCTAACCGAATTCAGATTGGTCGAGAGGATATATCGCATTTAGGCAAAAAATAGGTTTGGCGCTTGTCGTGGTTTGGAAAAAAACCGCATCTTGTGATACATTTTAAACAAGTAAATATAGCGATTTTGCATTCAACGTTGATGGAGCAGTGAATAGGTTCAGTACACAACAAAATGGCATGACAAACTCATTTTTTTTAAATTTGGCGTTTATCGCGTTTTGGAAAAGAGCTCCTCATATGTACGTCAGAGTATCCGTTTGTTTGTTTGCTAGGCGGGAATGTGGTCCTGGCTATGACGGTTTACATGCGATGACATGATTTTCTTTGGCTCATCCAGGTATGAATGTTTTATCTGTTTTGTGTATATTATCTATGCTGGTTATGTATATGTTTGTTGGAGTGCAGTCAAATCGCATTCATTATGCTATCTTGTTTATTTTTATGTTATTATATATTGTGAGAATGCCGTTGGCTATCTGAGTGGAGGCGGGAATGTGGTCCTGGCTATGACGGTTTACATGACGGTTTACATGCGATGACATGATTTTCTTTGACTCATCCAGATCCAGATACCAATAAATGAGAAACCCTCCATTGTTGTCCAGCCGTCCTTCCACCCTTCCAACGCATTCGCCAGAACACAACGCAGATCGACACCCGTTACATTATAACATGACCTGGTAATAATAATACTATAATTTTAAAACCTTGACATAATCTGTCAGATGTCTATTAACCCTCATAAGGTGTTCGGGTCTGTGGGACCCGTTTTCAGTTTTTAGCTTTATAAAAGTGATACAAATAATTATTTCTTTGAACTAAGGTTCATTGGCTTTGGCTCATTTTCTGTGAGGAACATGAATCAGCAAACATTTTCAAGGACCCCCCCCTGTATACCCCCCCCATCACATTTATATTACACACAGGGTGTTCGGGTCCAGTGGACCCGGAGCTAGTTTAAGTGTGGAAATTATGGGGTTCTGTGCACCCTAATTTTCCCTTTCTCCTGTGTGTGTGTGTGTGTGTGTGTGTGTGTGTGTGTGTGTGTGTGTGTGTGTGTGTGTGTGTGTGTGTGTGTGTGTGTGTGTGTGTGTGTGTGTGTGTTTGAGAGATAGGAGAGAGTAAAGCAGGTGAATGGGCCCTTGGTGTGAGCACCCACAGTGTGCACCCACTGTTCCCGCACAAGGTTGCAACATTGGAGCACCTAACACTATTTACACCCATATTCCCACACATTTCACCCTCTGTCTTGCGGGAACCAAGCTTGGGGATCTGACACTATAAAAAATCTCTGTCAGCGTCGTTCCATACCACAACTGATCAAGATTGCAAAGCGATTCTCAATCTTGATCAGCTGTGAGCCGACTGCCTTACAGTTGATATTTGAAGAGACAGAGGGTTTTGATGGTGATGCAGAGGAAACAGTTTCAGAAAGTGAGGATAACATTTCTGAAAATTCAGAGTCTGACAATGAGTTTGAAGAGGAGGATCAGCATCAGCCAGCTCCGAAACGTAAAAGACAAATACACAATATACATAATACATAATAATATAAAACACAATATACATGCAGCCAGTGCAAGAAATACATGCAATACACACACAGTGAGACTCTGCCCCTCATGTGTGGTATAGACTGATATACGTATAATGGCTGTGTTCAAAGGCTTTAATGTGTTGTTCAGACAGATGTTATTGAGTATGTTTCAATTTCTAATGATGTTGATAATTTCCCAGTTATGCCTGTTTTATGATGCATTTCCTTATTTTGTTACATGCTAATACGAAAATAAACAAAAACGAGTGGCACCTCTATTCATAAATGTGATTTAACAAAGGTAAAGGGAAAAAATTTAACATATGTGTTGTTTATATTACTTGCAATTGGGTTGAAGTAACCATTTGGTGAGTATTTTTAAAAAAGTTTGATTATGTTGAAGGCCTAAAATGCAATGGGTCCACCAGACCCAGCAGCACCTCCTGTGTAACAAAAAAACGAACACCCTATGAGGGTTAAATGACAGTTGACCACAAGACAATTCTATATATGCCTCTTCTTGAATTGCTACATGTTTTAGTCAGCAGAGCCTTGTAATGCTGCGTAGCATGATAAGCATGATTAGGTGCAAGGAGCAGAAAAATATCAAATATATGTTGATATGGGTGCTAATTTTCTGTTGAAAAAAAATGCTGGCATTAGTTTATCAGCTGAGGGCGTATTCATTGCCATAACAACGTGAGCTAATCAACTAGTACAACATGTTCTAATACTATGAGACTCAGGCAAATGCCCTCAGCTGATTAAAAGTGTCAGGGGGGGGCGTGAGCGGCAGAGGGGACTTAGTGTCTTATGTATTTATTTATTTATTTATTTTAATAGGTTACTTATTTTATTTTAAATAAACATAAGACCAAGGGTCAGAAGTTTTACAAGAATCTTGATCTTGCAAAGTCATGACAGAGGGACTTGGTGTATTTATTCATGCTTGAAAGATGAACATATATTATTTTTTTTGAAAGGGAATAAGCTGATGAAGCTGACGAGTGACCAATGTTTACTTTTTAAAAATATTATAATTATTTTCAAACCCCAGTGAATCATTTGCTCTTGTTTCTCTGTTTTGAGATTCACACATCCTTAGCAGTCTTGTTTAAATGTTACAAATTTAGTCAATGAACTGAAGTTGGAAATAGTTTTAAGTTGTTGCAGATGTTATCTCCGTTAATTTTATTAATTTAAATAAATAAATATTAGCAGGTTCTCAATAGTAGGCTATTTCAATTCAGGGAGGGCGTGATACAATGTCTGTCTCCTAGGGGGGGAATGAAAGAAAAATGATTGAGAACCACTGGTCTAGAACATGTTGTACTTGTTGATTAGCTCACGTTGTTATGGCAATGAAAACGCCCTCAGCTGATAAAATAATGCCAGCAGTTATTTTTAAACTGAAAATTAGCACCCTTTTTTTTTGCTTCAGAACATCAAGATTTTTTGGCATCAGAAGTTTTATAAAAATGTATGTGTCCCTGAAGGTGAGACAAAATAGTTTAGTGCTCCCGAAATAGTGGTCTGTTTCTCATGGTATTCGACAATCATCGACAATCATCTGACATGTTGTACTTGTTGATTTTTTTGCATCAGAAGTTTTATAAATTGTATGGGTCCATGAAATTGAGGCGATATCATGTTGTACCAATGTGTTTCAGTAACATATTCAGGAAAATATGGTAATTTTTTAGTGAAACTTACACAAAATAAATTAAATATACCTCGATTTTGTTATTCGAGTTCACAACCATTGATTATTCCTTCATCCAAACAGTCTTTTTTCATTTCATCACTTTAGTGGTTCAGAACTGCATTAGTTAGCTGACACTGCCAGCTATCGGCTTAGACATACAACAGCATAGTAACTAAGAAAATAAAGGTTGTGGAAAAAAAAGATCTTGCACAGGACTTTATATACTTCTATTCATATACCCCTGTGGATGCCTGGGGTTGAGCCCCCCAAAAAGTCAGAACCTAGACTCACCCCTGGTTGCCATTATTGACTCTAGATCCCTAAAACGTTTTCCATATGCATGGGCTCTTTATGGTCTTACTGCAACCTTATGTTTTGAAAAATATATCTCTACTTATTTCTAAGAAATTTCTTTTTAGCAAAAATGTCAATATAAATTTTTTTTAGCAACATTTTCAGTAGCGTCATCATTATTGACTCTAGAGCCCCAAAACTTGTTCAATAGAGGCATGGCCTATTTATGCTCATACTACAACCTTTGTGATGGGGAGAGGGGTGGGAGTGGGAAGATACATTGGTTTGAGGCACAGACTTTTTCGATTGTTGTAGTATTTGGGTTATGGGATTTTACTGTATAGGGTGGTTGTTGATATAAATATTTTTTGTTAAATAAATGTAAATAATGTTTTTAAAGATTATACTTGTAATATGTTCAATCTCTCCTTATTTCCTCTGCTCATTAAGGTGCAAAAATGTACTGTATGTATGTTGCCAGTAGACACATAGAACACTCCCAGCAGGGTGCGCTTTGCGAGCACACAAAAAAATGTGCGCGCGAAAAACAGAACATTTCACCTCCGCTGCTGCAACTCCATCCTAGGGGAAACACTGCTGATGATCTATTGAACCGCAAACTCAGAATCTGCGGAAGTTCCTCCGTTAATATGAAGCTCTCCTCTTCTACAAATAATGTATTCTCTCTCTCTCTCTCTCTCTCTGTGTCTCTCTGTCACCCCCCCTTCCCCTGAGGATGGACACTGAGTTACAGCCCCCCTCACAACCGCACACCACCACCCCACCCCTTTCAAATGTATATTGTATATATTCTCTGCAAACCTATGGTGGCATCATGCCTTCAGTGTTTTTTGAACAACCACACATAAAAGGCTGCATATTATATTGACATTTTATCGTATTTGTCTAAATGCATACTTGACTGTAGATAGATTTATGAGTGAAGTTACCAACACAATAGATTGGCCGTAACGCACTCACCCCTTTTAGAATCACATTCTCTCTCTCACTCTCTCACAAACACACATACAGACAGAGAGAGAATGTTAACCCAATTATTATTGATGTATTTACACTTTTAATCTTGCTGAATTCTACAAGGCAAATAAATTAAGTTAGAACTTAGTTCCACGGCTCCATTCGTTTTTGTAAGGGAATGTTCTATTTTGTCTTTATTATTTTGTCCTAATGCACCAGAATGCTTCATTTGTATGTGAAAATCACAAACAAATCTTCGGGGGGAGGATGCCCCCAGACCCCCCCACAGGGGTTTGGTTTACAAACTTTCAACCCCCCCTAAAATAAAATTCAGCAGCCGCCACTGGAAACCGGAGCATTTCTTGTAAATGGTGTGACTTCAAATAATGACATAGCCCCCCCCCCCTCCTGGGTGTAGCCCACACAGCTCAGCTTTAAGAGGCGCGGTAGAGAGACGGAGCTCACATCCTCCTGCTCTGAGGAGACGCAGCCGGGACAACCAAGGTAGGACAGAAACATTCTCTGATCAGTTATATTGACACCTGATACAATAGTTGTTGTGGTGCTGATTTTCCTTTGCACCCGTTTGGAATGTTATCGAATGGACGTAATCAGTGGTTATCAGCCCCATAACTAACATTAGAAATGTGGACCGTAAATGTTGTGGATTTCACTTCATGTTTCATTGGGATTTATGTTATAACCAGTGTGATATTTAACACAGAGTTTTTCATTAGGTCTAACTGGAGCTGGTCTTATCTCTGTGTTGGAGGCTGAACCTGGACCTGGGCCAGACCGATGCAACCAGGTGCGTTCACTTCCTTTTTTTAACGGCTCGCGTGGTTTCCAGTGTGGCACTTGCCTTCCTTTCACTTTGTATTGGACCGTCGAACAACAGTTTAACTTGAAAAATAGAAAAGCGGCCGCCTCGTTTCCACATACGTACATTCTCGTATGCGATCCAACCGTCTCCGACCGAAAGTCCATTCATTCCTATGTGATTCTCCGTAATGTCCGTGTTTCCTCCGAGACTCCTCCCCTCCGTAAAATTTCTGTCCGGTATGTCCGTAATATACGTTCAAAAAATGTAACTTTCGCCGTTGTTTTACGGAGATACCGTATGAAAGTTTTTAGGTTTTTCACAAAACATGTAAGTACCTGGCAGGCCAAACTCCTCGCCGATCTCTTTCCAAGCCTGGTTGGTTTTGTTTTTATCTCTGTATATGTCGATCCTCATGTTCCAAAGTACCGGTCTCCTAAAAACGGCCATTATCATATGCTCCCTCATCTTTTGTCCGTAAATAAATTCATGTCCGTTCGTAAAACACTAGCGACTCCTTCCGTAAATTTACGGAAGCACGGATACGAAAAACATACGTATGTGGAAACGAGGCGGAAAGGTTCTGTTTCTGAATGCTCTCTCGTCTGCCAGGGAAGCCAAACCCCTCCCCTTCCTGAATGATCAGTGGCTGCGCACAGTTTTTGCTCTGTGTGTGTGCGTGTGCGTGTGTGTGTGTGTGTGTGTGTGTGTCACCTTGTCTCCTTCTTAACCCGGAACTGACATGAACAACATGCAGCCAGTCCAACTGCGCATGCTCAGCGTGACTAATAACTGATGTTGATATCATTACATCTCCCTTTCTTAAAATAAGAATGTAAAACATTTATATAGACAACACATACTTAATTTTATCAATACTTATCTTTAACTCTTATGAACTGCAATTATTAACTGCAACAGTTACTTATTCAAACCTTTTCAACTGCAGTGTAAGAACATTAGAATATCTGTTCAATAAGCCTCTGTGGTGGCTTCACAGCCCTGAAACTTCTTCTGAAGGGCGGGTCTTGCACAGGAACTGGTGCCTCAGGTGATGAGCTATCAGAGTGTCGAGGTTCTTCTCCAGCAACTGAGTGTCCAGGTTGTTCAGCAGCGGCATCAGCTCTTTGATCTGCTGTCGCTGGTCCCATAATGTCTCGCCGGTTCCGTCTCAGCACTGCTTCACTTTTAGTTGCTTTCTGTGACCATGTATTTGTTTTATCTTTGAGCCTCACATAATCATCAGAATGCAGTTCAGCAAGGCAAAGTCCCATTAGGAGTTGTGCTGGTGAAATACCACACTCTAGTGGTGTTGTGCGGTACACAAGCAGGCTTTTGGTAAAAGTAAGGCAAAAGACTCCACTGTCTTTTGCTTTACACAGCAACCTCTTCACAGTCTGGACTGACTTTTCGGCCAAACCATTAGACTGCGGGTAGTGAGGACTTGACGTTGTGTGTACAAAGCTCCATTCTTCTGCAAAGCGTGCAAAACTGGCACTAGAAAATTGTGGCCCATTGTCTGTGAAGACTTCGCTTGGCACACCATGTCTCGAGAATATGGCCTTCATAGATGTTATAACAGCCTCTACCGTTGTAGTGTGCAGTTTACAGACCTCTGGATACAGGGAATAATAGTCTGTCAGCACAATGTAGTCTTTCCCTGCAGAAACAAATAGGTCAGCGCCTACCTTTTGATATGGTCTGTCAGGCACTGTGCGCGGCTTAAGTGGCTCAGCTCTATTGCTTGTGTGATATCTCAAACATGTTGCGCAGTTTGCCACCTCATTTGCCACATCCTGGTTGATTCGAGGCCAGTACATCACTTCACGTGCTCTTTTCTTACATTTTTCAATCCCAAGATGCCCTTCCTGTATTTTCTTGAGCATTTCCTTTCGCAGACTCCTCGGGATGACTATCTTGCTTCCTTTATAGATGACGTCTCCTACCATCAACAGTTCTGCCCTGCAGTTCCAGTATTCTGTGATTTCCGGTGAACAACCCTGCTCATCATTGGGCCACCCCTCAGTGATGAATTTACACAGGCCTTTTAGTGTTTCAATCCCGTGTTGTCTCTGTTCTTATGAGCTCCATCTTCGCGTCTGCTACTGGCAGTACCTTTGTGATCATGTTCACATGAACATCCACGTCATCACTCATCTTAGTGTGCGCCGGCCCCTGTGGGTCAACTGCTCTTGACAATGTGTCCGCTGTGTACATCAGCTTGCCCGGAGTATAGATTACATTCAGCGAGTAGCGTTCCAGCCGGATCATCATCCTCTGTATTCTCAGTGGGCAGTCATTGAGCGGCTTTTGAAACAACGCGATCAGCGGCTTGTGGTCGGTTTCAACGCTTATGTCCTGTCCTGAAACAAACTGGTGAAGTCTTTCACAGGCCTATGTTATGCTGAGCAGTTCTTTCTCAATTTGTGCATATCACGTCTCTGCGTCTGTCATTGAGCGCGATGCATATGTAAATGGTTGCCAGTCATCATATTTTTTAAAAAGAACAGCTCCGAGCCCACTCTGTGAAGCATCTGATGAGATTTGTATGGGCCTCACTGGATCATAGAACCTCAGAACTGGTTCTAATGTGAGCTGTGTCTTCAGTTCTTTCCATGACTTCTAATGTTCATGACTCCATTCCCATTCTGTCTTCTTTTCAGTCAGCTGTCTCAGAGGTGCCATGTGTTCAGAGAGATTGGGTATGAATTTTCCCATGTCATTTATCATGCCATTAAATCTCTGTATGTCCTTCTTACATTTTGGCTTTGCCAAGTTTTCTATTGCAGACACTTTCCTGGGATCTGGTCTGATGCCCTCGCTGCTCAGGATGTCCCCCACAAATGTTATTTCTTTCACCCCAAGCTGGCATTTCTCTTTATTCAGCTTTGCTGTTCTTGTTGCCTTGAGTACTTGTTTTAGCCTCTCCTCTCATTCAGCTTTCGTACTTCCCCATACTATGATGTCATCCATGGATGTGTCCACTCCTTCCAGATGTTCATAGATCATGTGTATCGTCTTATGATACACCTCAGGTGCTGAAGCTATGCCAAATGGTAACCGAAGAAACTTATATCTACCGAATGGGCTGTTGAATGTACACAGTTTTGAACTTTCGTTGTCCAGCTTCATCTGCCAAAATCCGGATGATGCATCTAGCTTGCTGAAATACTTTGCATTTGCAAACTGTGACATTATTTCTTCTCTTGTGGGAAGTTTGAAGTGTTCTCTTTTTATTGCTCTGTTCAAGTTTCTGGGATCCATACACACTCAAGGCCATTTTTCTTTTCTACAATAACAAGCAAACTCACCCAGTCAGTTGGCTCATCAATCTTTTCGATCACATTGAGGTATTCCATCCTGTCCAACTCGGTTTTCAGTGGCTTTTGAAGAGCAAATGGCACTTTTCGACATGGGTTAATAACTGGTGGCACATTTTTATCCACTCTGATTGTGTGTTCTCCAGGAAGGCATCCGAGACCCTGAAACAGGTCACTGTACTGTTCCATCAGTTCATCATAGACTGTTTCTCCTTCACTTTCCACCACTAGCACTCTCTTAACCAGGTTCAGTCTCTCACAAGCAGCTAAACCTAATATGGCCTGCACGTCTCTGTGCACCACGACGAATGAAAGTGTGTGTTCTCTGTCCTTGTGTGTCACTTTCACCAAGCATCTTCCTTTCACAGGTATCGCTGCTCCTGAATATCCACATACTTTCACCTTTGTTGCATGCACTTTAGGTCTGGGTCTGATGTTGTTGAACGTTGCCTCTGACATCACATTTGCCTGTGCTCCAGTGTCTAGTTTTAATGCAATGTGTGTGTCATTTACTTTCAACATCCAGTACTTTTTATCCGTGTTCTGTTCTGTCACTACATCCACATAAAACTCATTAGAGTCACTCTCATCCACTGCATGACCTTTGCTCTGTTGGTTTTTACATTGCTGTTCATAATGGTTATTTTTGTTACAGTTGTGACATACTTTACCTTATGCGGGACATCTTCTGGGAGCATGCTGCGTGCAACATTGATCACATGACCTTCCCTGTGCCTTTCTGCGCACCGGTGTATTTACGTCGGGTGCCGTGTTCTTCTTCTTGACTGCTCTGTTTGCATCTCTTCTTACAGCTTCCACCTTGCAGCTTTCACTAAACAGCTCTTTTGCTTGTGTTTTCACCGTTTCTGCTGCTCTACACATTCTTAGTGCTTTTCCTCGGTCCAAATCTTGTTCCCTTAACGGCCTTTCTCTTAGACTATTATCTGGAATCCCGAACACAAGTCCGTCCTTTATCAACGAGTCAGTCAGCTCTCCAAATTCACACGTCTTGCTTCGGTTCCTCAGGTCCGTTACATATTGATCAACAGTTTCTCCCGTTTTCTGCACACACTTGAAAAACCTGTGTCTCTCGAATGTCACGTTTCTTTTAGGGATGCAGTAATCCTCAAACTTCTCAAGTATTTTATCCAATTCCAATTTGCTCGCGTCGTCTTGGAACTGAAAGTTATTATATACCTCCAGCGCTTCTTCACCCACAACATGCAAGAAAACTGACGCGTTCATCTTATCGCTCTTCTCGTCCGCCCGATCGCCGTCAGATACAACACAAAGCATTGTTTAAATCTCCTCCAATTCTCAGCCACATTACCTGTTAACTGAAGGTTGGGTGGTGGTTGTAATGCTTGCATCTTTGCGTTGGTATGTCCTCTTTCTCTCCCGGAAAGTAAATAGGCTACCGATGTCCTCTCCGTGGGTTATTAGTGTAACTCTTAGCTGCTCACCGTGCTAGCATATTCCGAAGCTTTTCCAACTTTTTCCCTTCTCCAAAAAAAATAAAAAATAATCCTTACTCTCCAAGTCCATCTTCTGACACCATGTAATGTTTAGTTGGGTTCTTTAATAAACACACCGTAAGTAGCTTGAAAAGAAGGCCTTTATATTCAAGACTCATACATGAGGTAACATTAACTCGCCTTGCCGCCTTCTTAACCCGGTACTGACATGAACATGCAGCGCGCCAGTCCAACTGCGCATGCTCAGCGTGACGGTCTCATAACTGATGTTGATATCATTACAACTGCCATAACGGCTTGCGTGGCCTCGAGTGTGGCACTTGCCTTCTTTCAATTTGTATTGGAACGTCGGACAAAAGTTGAACTTCGGTTAACTTTTTGCAAATAAGCAAGATAAACACAAAGATGAAAATTGGAATATTGAGTTCAATTTCCAAATATTCAGTTTTTTGTTCATCGAGTTAATACGGAAATTAGATTTTTTTGTAATTCCGCCAAACTGAATGATCAGTGGCTGTGTGTGTGTGCGTGCGTGCGTGTGTGTGCATGCTGTTTCTAGGCATCGGGTTTGCAGATTCCATTCGTGGTCTTTGAAATTAATGGTCAAGCTAATGTATGGCTCTGAAGTACGGCTTGACCACAGGTCAGAAGTTGTGGCAAAGTACCTGGCTGACAGGATTTCTTGTTGCACAGATTTTTTACACATCAGATAAAGTTTGGGAATGGCAAAAGTATTTTCGCCCTGGAATCACATGGCGTGGGTCAAGTACGTGAAGGAGATTTTTATAACCGGGCTTCTCGACTGTACTGAGCGGAAGCATATCGGTAGCTATGTGATATGCCACTGCCCGGGTTATGTCTTTGTAGCGTTTGGATGTTTTGTCATAAGGCACTGATGTCGAGTACCTCTCCATGGTGGTCTGCTGCTGCTTTTGCGGCGTTGCATTTGCAGATGTTGTTGGCCGTTTTTTGATACGGCTGTGCTCCAAAGGGTGAGAGCGGCTAAGGTGATAAAATAAGTTTGTTGTATTCCCAGTCTTGGTGGGGACTACTGTCATGCATAATTTACAGGCAACATTAGTCTGACTATGGTCTGACTTGTAAAATCCAAAGAACTGCCATACTGGCGAGCTGACATTTCCATTTTTATCGACAATTTCCTCGCTCGTTGCGGTACTCATCTTTCACATCCCACAGCACGCTGTCTCTGTGAACACCAGACAACGAGATGGCGCAACCAAACTTGATACTGTTACATGATTGGCTATTAGCGTGTCACTCCAGACGTTGCTAGGTACCAGAGGACGAGTGCCTTTGTTTGTGCAACCAACCTTGCTTCGCAACCTCTGCTTCAAAGCGGAGCTAGAAGTAGACTTTTTGCTACGGTTTCTTACAACGAGGAATAAAAATAATATCGAAAGGTTCTATCAAACACATTTTCTATTGATATTGATTACGTGTGAATCGCGATACATACCGTTATTGTTTTAACGCCCAGCCCTAATACAAACTAAACTTTTTATTTATGTTGAAATATTATTTGTGGCTACAGCCCATCCCACATAATTTCGAACCTGTCAGACCTGAGTGGGCGAATGAGGTATTGCCGAGAACTGATGGCAATCAAAGCCAATTAAATGCCTGGTAAGAGGAGAATGGTGGACAGTTGCTATCATTTAGCAACGCAACAACGAGCGCTGGAGCTAGTCAATGAACAGCAGTGCATACAACAACACTTTTATTTATTTTTACTGTCAGTGAATAGCACCGAGTGAAATTCAACGTTATCTTTATATCTAGTGACAGCGATTATGTCGTTCAGATAAGTACCAGTAAACTTAGCAAGAAGATCTAGAAATAGAAGGCATAATGCTAACTATGGGCTAACTTTCCAGGCCCACCTGTGAAATCCCCGCCCAGATGATCCCTAATTAATTCTTACCCCCAACATTGTAAAAAGATTTCCGATTCGTTATCCCACGTTTTGATGGTAGCCTACTAGCTCCAGTAACAACATCTTTGCCTAGTGTTTATTTCTAAGCTTTATTTTACCCAGTGTGCGAAATACCCGTCAATATTCGGGGGTCCCCATCTCCCCCGATTGTTGCGCATACCACTTTTCGGTGGGTCGCAGAATTCGGTGTAACACTGACATACAATTTGCAGTAGGCCTATAAAATTACAATATTTCATGGATGCAAGCCAAGACAATCAGTATTTAGCCTGCATGACAACACATACACGCACACACATAACACTTTTTTATAATCCAATATGCTATATATATTTAAAGCAACACTGACATAGGAGGCTGCATTAGCTAAAGTTGTTTGGAATGCCCGTTGATTTATTACAAGGAGAGACAAAGTTGTGCATTACAATGCAAACACGACAATAATTGGCACCAATCTGGCGAGCTTAGAAGAGCAATCAACTGACTAAATGGCAGGTATAGCGAAACGGACACGCAATCAGTGCACTTGCAAATTAGTGCCCTCAAGTATGACCTTGGAGTGATATTAATTATAAAATTACGATAATCATCAATCTACCGCAAATACTATCAGACAAATGTACATTGAACACATACACATAGCACAATCATGCAACCTGGTGGATGCTGACATACAGCCCACAACAAGCTAAACATAACCATGGCGGCTGTGCTCTCTCTATCACTCTCACACGCCCGTACACAATCACTCCTACTTATCCAACTCAAAGGCTGGACTGCTTCACTAAGACCACAACTAACCACGAGGCCTTCATAACCATGCAGTATGCCGAAGCTGGAAGGGACATACGCACAGTCGCACACACTCATCTTATGCAAAACAATCGTCTTTCTTCAGTTAGACACACATGGCTAATTTGCATATGTGCACAGGACTGGCTGGCTCCGCAAGGCAAATAATATAACATATTTAATGATCTTTCTATCTGTCTAACTATCTATCAATGCTTGCGTCTTGTTCTAATTTGATGTATTAAGTGTTTGTCCAGTCAGACTGGTTGCCTCCGTTGTTCTGTGTGGTCTTGTAGGCTATACTGTCCTGGGTGAGCCTAATCACCTAAATTAATTCCTTGTTTGGTATTAATAAAGACTTGACGAGGCTATCAATCTATCTAGGCTATTAATTAACAATTATACGCCGAAGGCGAAGGGAATAGTAGGAAATAGCTATTCCCCACTGCTCACGGAGCCTGAGGTGAATAATTGTTAATTAAATGTTATAGTAGGCTATATACTACACGTGAACAGTCCAAAAATATACAAGATAACTCTTTTTACCGGTATTTATTTGTTTTTATCAGCGTTTCATTTAATTTTATCAGCGGACATTTTGCGATGAAAATAATATCGAGTTTGAGAGGTCAATCATGGGATATTGCCCAATATCCTGCGATAGCGAACCAATCAATCTGGGCCATCTTAGGAGGTTCACGCGTAGCATACACTAACTATAGATAATATCTATGTATTTATCTATGTATCTGTATAATCTACTGAACACTCTTTTACTAGCCTCTACTCTCAAGGGGCTCGATGCGGCTTTGGTCCGTGTCTCCCCAACGTGACGTCATGCAATGCATTCTGGGGGAAATGAGAATCAATAGCAAACCGCTAAAATAGTAGCTACTTTTTTCGGATTACATTCCGTTTTTTGATACCTAACAACATTAAATACAATGGATAACAGTTTTAATCTTTATTTCCAACAAGCAAATTGCACAAGTTCGTTGGAAAATAAACCCTGCATCACAGCCTTTAACGCAGATGAATTTAATTCCACAACTTTTGTTGGAAGGAATTCCTTTTTCTTAAGGTCTTCTATTTCCATAGCTCGGTTGTGAGCAACGCTGTCACGGTGGATGTAAAAAGATTTAGGCAACCGTTTTTGAACAGGGCTACTCACTGTCCCATTGATCCAGGCATCCGACAAATGTAAGCCTGTCTTTTTCTCTGTAAGCAAGAGAGTATTTGCTGCCTAACATGCAGTGTATCCAAGGCCACCCTTGCCTGTGAACAGACAGTTCTTTTTTTCCTTCCTCCTTCCAGTGATTGAGTCCCCAGTTCCCCGGAAGTCCCTCCGTTGTATCAGTCCCGGTCCCAGCCTCTTCATCCTCCTTTTCTGTTTCCATGTCGTCATCATCAGTCCCACATTCAGCAGCGGCTGTGGCATCGTCACTAGATGTAGAATTTGCAGAGCTAGCATCTGCTAAAGTCCCAGGAGAGCTAGCAGGCGTCTAAGCTATTACGGCTTTACTATTATCCAGAGCTATGTTTTGTTTTTTTGCAGTAAAACCGGAACGGGTCAAGTCCGAGCATGACGTCTTTAATAAGCGGCCTCTTTTTCGGTGCCATGTACCAGCCAGTCGTCTTGAAGTTTATTTGATGTTTATTTGACAATATTTATTTTCCGCCAGTAGTCCGGTAACTTATCAACCCCAGCGTTTTCGGTGGCTAAGCATTGTTTGGCTGATGTTATGTATGATTATTCCTGTTTGTTTTAAAAACGTAGCCCCCCCCCTTTCTTCACAGTCTCACATGTTGTGCATAAACATATTTGTCTACTTCTACTGAACACGACCATGTCCAATATTAGCTCATTTTTGAGAACGAGGCTATGATTTGAGGCTAACCTTATCATGCAAGGCATTGCGGTTTGTTTGCGTCCACAATGAGGGAAGCTGTGCTTCTAGAAGGCACGCTATATGGATCCCACACTAAATTGGGGAAAGCTTCAAACAAAGTAAATTTTCTAACATAAAAACACAAATCGTAGAAAAGTCAGATAAGGATGTAATTGCGCTATACGTTTTGAAACAAGAATTGGGCTTGATTACATCACAGATTCTCGGACACTCATTGAGCTTGGTTTTAAATGTGCAAACTATAATCATAAGCATGGCAGATGTAGTTATGTAGTACAATGGTGTCATATGGGTTGGTACTGGGTAGGCCCTATATCCTTATGTCTCAACATGATATTCATGTTACAGAAAGGCAATATGCCTCTCTGTAATTATATTGGGAGGAATATAATGATTTTTATGGCATCCAATCTAAAACTAAATGACGCTACAAGATAACACAGTACATAAATCAACATAGACACAAAACAGTACAAAACAGTTCACCCCCAGCCAGAGTGCGTGGCCAATCATGGGAAATTCACTTATTATAGAAGCCAATAGAATATAACCCTATAATGCAATAATAATAAAAAAAAGCATACATAAATCCCACAGTGATGACATGCCATGCCATAGGGGCATATATGTACACAACTAAAGGTTGCACATCATTTCAGGCAAAAAATGGTCCTTCAATACAGAATCAATTAAAAATTGTGTGTGTGTGTGTGTGTGTGTGTGTGTGTGTGTGTGTGTGTGTGTGTGTGTGTGTGTGTGTGTGTGTGTGTGTGTGTGTGTGTGTGTGTTTTCAGATGGCCGTGGACAGTGGTAAGACCGTAGTGCTGGCAGCACTTGGCCGGCCCTTCAGTCTGGGGATGCTCTACGACTGTCGCAACGACTCACTGATCCCCGGTAAATAAATACAAGTCCCGAGTCTAACGGACAAGACACAAGATCTCTTATTGTCGTTGTTTTAACTTTTAACTGATTTGAGTTTTGGCTGAAATCGAATGATCTGGCCAAATATCATTATGGATGTCATTATTAGGTGAGTGCTGCAAGTGGCGCTCAACTATTGTTGTTCTTAAAGGTCACATGACATGCCACCAGGAGTGTGATTAGCCGGTACTGGGGCCTTTACGGCTCTGACACACCCACCAGATTATGGATCGTCGGACAGTCTGGCTAGCTCGGTGACCTGAGTCTGTTCGGTGTGTGCTGTGCGATCGTCAAAGCCTTCGGTGAACTTTTGAAGCCGTCTGTAATCTTTTCAGCCGATTGCACATGTTGATTCGGCCAAGACCAAATCGGTCCGACTGCTTTTTTTTCCGGCACTCGGCAGTCAGAATGGTGTGTCAGGGCCTTTAAACGTCACAGTTGAGTTGTCAGCATGTATTTAACATGGAAGCCCCTACATTCAGGCTGACTGAGATAACATACTGTGACAAAGACAGTGGCAATGCACCGGATGCTGACCAAGATAATAGGGACCTCATTTCCGTTTAGTTAGGTCCACTTAAGATAGCCAGAGCTCACATTTATCTATTACTCCATTTTCCACCACACTACACTACCCATGAGCCTCGTTGATTC
Organism: Gadus chalcogrammus; assembly: GCF_026213295.1. Taxonomy (NCBI): domain Eukaryota; kingdom Metazoa; phylum Chordata; class Actinopteri; order Gadiformes; family Gadidae; genus Gadus; species Gadus chalcogrammus. The sequence continues at coordinate 3,395,484 of NC_079419.1, forward strand.
TTTACAAGCAAGTATATTATTGTAATGGTTAAAGTTATGGCTAGATAATAGACTGTATATTATGCTATATCATATTTATTATTATAATATGCTTTGTCCTTACAGGTTAGTAGCAATTTATTAGAGACCCTAGGATATCATTATGATTGTTCGAATAAATTTTAAACAATAAAAGGGTCACAGACAACTTTAACATTATTCTCATCCTAAGAAATGTATGCACTCCTAGTATTTCAAGACACTTTGCATAAAATGTTTACCAAATGCCATATATTTATAATATAATATAATTTAAATGAATCAGTCTAATCATAGTCCATGGTTTAGCATTTATTATAATAACCAGATCAAATATCAACTCTCTTCCATATTAAATACATGGTATTTGGTCAGTCAGACTACAGAGTAAAGTATTATTGTGAGTTAAAGCAGTGATGTGTACAGAATATAGACCACCCTATATCATCCCACAGCATGACCATTCCACCTACATTCGTTTTTATTCAACCTTTATTCCTCCAAATATAACACACATTGACATTTAACATTTATCAAGGTTGGCCATTCAGCTTTCATAGGAAAAGCATTTATTTTCAGGAGGAAACCATACGCTGATATATATATAGAAAATGTATACGTTTTAGATGTATTCCTCTGAGCAAGGATTCTGATTTGTTTTCTCTTTGTCTTCTTCTGAAGCTCTGACACTTTGGAACCGGGAGGCCTTAGAGAAAGAAGCAAATGAAATACCCCAACCAAACAGTGACTTTGAGATAGTTGCATCTGACTCCATCGAAGACAAATATTCTGCGTTGAATGTTGAAGCTTCACTGCAAGCCAGTTTTCTGTGTGGACTGGTTGAGATAGGAGGCTCTGCTAAATATCTCTCAGATTCTAAGATTTCCAGCAATCAGGCTCGAGTGACACTAAAATACAAAACCACCACGAAGTTCAAAGAGCTGTCAATGAATCACATTGGCAGAGATAATGTGCAACATCCATATGTGTTTGAGTTGGAACAAGCAACACACGTAGTGACAGGAATCCTTTATGGGGCACAAGCCTTCTTTGTGTTTGACCGTGAGGTGTCACAAAAGGAAAATAGGCAAAACATCGAGGGCTATCTAAAGGTGCTGATCAAGAAGACAGCCAACTTGAAGATAGACGGTCATGGTTCTCTGAACATGGCAGACAAGGACATTGAAAATGTTGACAAGTTCTCCTGCAAGTTCCATGGGGACTTTAACCTTGAGAAAACACCTGCGACTTTTCAGGAGGCAATAGAAGTCTATCAAAGCCTACCTAAGTTGTTGGGAACCAACGGAGAGAACGCAGTGCCTCAGAAGGTCTGGTTAATGCCACTGAAGACTCTAGATTCTACTGCTGCTCAACTGGTTCGACAGATTAGTGATAGTTTAATCAGGGATGCTCAGAATATCCTGGAGGACCTCAGCGAGCTGGTAAGGAGATGCAACGATGCAGAAAGATGCAAGACAGCCCAAGTTAAGAAAAATGTGAGAACTTTCAAAGAACTGGTTTTGCAGCATAAACTAAAGCTCCAGAATAATATGAAAAGGACACTCCCATTGATCCGAGGAGGAGGAGAGGAGGAAGGTGTTCTTGCAAAAATCCTGGAAAAAGTACATTCTTCTCCTTTCCAAATTGATAAACTGAATGAGTGGATGGATTGCAAAGGGACAGAAATGATAATCATGAGCTCTCTGATTGACAAGATGTCCAAAATTGTGATCGTCACAAGTCGCACAACTCTGCAACAGGAGATCCACAGTGCAGATATCACACATGCTGTGTGCTTTGTCTTTACCTCCCTGGAAGCCCCAGAGCCTTACCTTTCAGCTCTGTCAAAGCACTTGGATGAAACCCAAACAGACAACGTGTCATGTGCTTATGATGTGGAAAAGGAACCATGGTTCTCCTCAGATGACGTAATGGACAAGGTGCAAGAGAAAGTAAAAGTCTTTAAAGATTTTGCCGAAGCAAACAAAGAGAACAAAAGCATCAGGTTTCTAACAGCTGAGAAGAGAGACAATGTAAAGAAAGGTGCAACTCTCCACCTCTACAAGGATGGCTCCTTAGTCACCGACAACTTTGAACCACCTTCAAAGCCAGGGATGATCATACGTGACATCACCCATAACAGTGTAACACTGAATATTTCCCCACCTCGATCTGGGTTGACAACTGACACCAGCTACACTGTTGAGTTCTGTGTCCATGGAGATGATGTTTGGCATCAACAAATGGAGATAGTGGCTGGAGATGTCACAGTGTCCAGCTTGAAGATTAATGAAGATTATCAGATCAGGTGTAGAGCCAAGTGTGCAGTCGGCTTCGGTTCGGCTTGTGAAGGTAGCGCTTTTAAAACCTTAAAAAAAAAAAAATCTAATCCTACAGAGTCATCAGTCAGCTGGGAAAAGCCATCTGATAGACTAGCTATATCAATCAAAAAATTGAGCAAAGAATTAAAACCTGGTTCTCCTTCAGTGTTCAAGTTACCCCTGAAGCAAAACCATATTAGGATAGATGGATGCAAGAGCTACACATTTGGCGAGGACAGCGTGAGGCCAAATCGCACTCTCATGTTTCTGGGGGCAACAGGTTCGGGGAAGTCAACTCTGATCAATGGAATGATCAACTACATCCTGGGCATAGATTGGGAAGACTCTTTCCGCTTCAAACTTATCGATGAGGACCAATCGAAGTCACAAGCTGAAAGTCAGACTCCCGAAGTAACCACCTACAAAATCAACCACCAAGATGGCTTCCGAGTTCCTTATTCTCTAACCCTTGTTGACACTCCGGGTTTCGGCGACACAAAGGGTATAGTGAGAGACGGGGCGATCACAGAGCAGATCAGGACACTCTTCACCTCGGAAAAGGGAGTCCTTGAGATAGATGCAATTTGTTTTGTCCACCAGGCCTCTCAAGCAAGACTAACGCATACACAGAAGTACGTGATCGATTCGGTGCTGTCCATCTTTGGTAAAGACGTGGCAGAGAACATTTGCATTCTGGTCACATTTTCAGACGGTCAGCCGCCTCCTGTTCTCGCGGCGATCAATGCTGCTAATATTCCATGTCCTAAAACAGACATAGGACTTCCAGTGCACCACAAATTCAACAACTCTGCACTTTTTGCTGAAAATAATTCTTTCAGTGACATAGCTGATCAAGGCTCCAAATCATCAAATAATCCCCCCCCCAAAAAGATGGAGGCTAAAAACTTTGATGCAATGTTTTGGGAAATGGGGGCAAGCAGCATGGAAAAATTCTTTGCTGCCTTGGGACAAATGACCACCAAGAGCCTGCAGTTAACCAAAGAGGTTCTCAACGAGCGAAAGCAGTTGGAGGTGGCTGTGGAAGGAATCCAGGCCCAGATACGGGCGAGTTTGGCGAAACTAGAAGAGATCCGATCAACCAAAGAACAGATCGAAAAGCACAACGCCGACATCAGTTGCAATGAAAACTTTAAATTTGAAGTTGAAATCCTCAAGCCTGTCCAAATAGAGCTTACAAAAGAGGGAGAGTTCATCACTAACTGTCAGCAGTGTTCAATGACCTGCCATTACCCCTGTGCCATAGCAGACGATAAAGAAAAGAGTGGCTGTGCTGCCATGAGTGGTGGGAAATGCAGGGTTTGCCCTGGAAATTGTCCCTGGGAAGTACATTTCAACCAGAAATACAAGTGGGACTACGTCAAAGAGAAGCAGAAGAGGACGATAAAAGAATTGAAAGAGAAGTATAAAAAAGCCACGGAGGCAAAGATCTCAGTTGAGGAACTGATTGAACACCTGGAAGAGGATGTTGTCATACTGCAGGATGAGATCATGTCCATGATAAAAAAGTCATCTCACTCTATAGCTCGGCTGAAGGAGATAGCTCTGCGGCCTGACCCGCTGAGCACGCCAGACTACATCGACCTGCTCATTCAGGGAGAGAAGTCAGAGGGCAAAGAGGGTTACCTGGCACGGATTGAGTCTCTAGAAAAAATTAAAGAAAATGCCCAAATCATGGCCAAGGTTTCAAAAGGAGAGCCGCTAACCAGCACACAGGATCAATACATTAAGGACAGAAAGAAAAGGAAAGAAGGAAAGGGAATTCGGATGGGTGGTTGGTTTAAGAATCCGTTTTGAGTCTGGGGTCCTCCTCAAGGTCTCCTCCCGAGGGAGGCGCGCAGTGGGCAAACTTACCAGATGCCCGAACTGGCATAGGGTTAGAGCTAACAAATGATTTCCACTAGGATGGGCAACACATTTTTCCTTGGATTAGACACCAAAACATTTCATTTGAAAGAGATGGCATTCGTTTCAAATAGAGATATGTGATTTTTTTTTATATGACAGCAATTACAAAGCACAGGTCTTCTGTTTTTATAGTTTATAGTAGTATCCTTCTCAGGTATTGGCCTTTGTTCTCTTCACCTCCTTTCTTCCGCTGTAACTCGTTATGTTCAGGTTCGAGCGTATACGTTTTGTCACAACTTTGTACAGATTTTTGACAGAGGCAACCATTTCCCTCTGTATTTTTTAACAATTTCAGAAAAAGTATACAAATAAAATGTAATTAATTATAGGAGGTTATAATTAATTACACCCCTAATTTCCACAATAGGTATCACAGCAATTTACATCCTTCTTCTGCTACGTTAACTCATTTTATGCTTGTTCTTTGATATAATAACACAGATGCTGTTGATGAAAACCGAGAAATGAAATTGTGATCAATATTTGTTGGTTGTAAATGTGATTATGAATATGTTAGAGGAAATAATAACAGAGGCTGTAAAAATTATATTTACAAAAGTATAATAGCCTGCTATATGTCATCTTACTTTTTCAAAGAAAAAAAATATTAAACGATATTAACGATTGAAAAACGTCTGTATTTACTCAAGCCTATTTTATTTATTTTTTTTATATTAATTCAAGTTGGTTGTGTTGTGAATTTTTGAAAGTTAAGTCTCATAAACTGGATCGGTAAAGAGTTGAACTCGTGAGCCCTGTTTCAGTTAGCTGGTTTTGAGGAAACCCCGAGTTTGTTCGCTCCAAGTTAGTGGAAACTCTGGGTTTTCCATTTCAGTTAGCAGGTTCAGCGTGCAGCATTCTTCAAAGAAAGTAGTCCAATCCAGATCGCTTTTAACTTACTTTATTTGTCAAAGTATTTCGGTATGGTAACTACGGAGCAAAAGGAGGGGAAGTGTGTCGAACACGTGCTGAGCGTCTCCCAGCTGATCAAAACTCTAACCCGCGAGTCCTGAGCTACCTGAAGATTCTGGCTCCAATCTCTCTCTCTCTCTCTCAATTCGCCTTATTCACCTGGCGGCCATTTTAGCCCGTGAGGGGTACACAAACCCGGAAGTCGGACTGCGACGCATATGATCGATGGAAGATTCAGCAGCACAAGTGATGGATACATTTCAACAACTGTGCTCTCTGCCTTAATCTATCTACTAAAACGGGCAAGTTCTTTCTTGCCTGGCTAACTGCTAGCGATACGGAGACCGGGTTACAGCACCAGACATATCATAAAACGTACTTTAAAATTACGGCCAGGATCTCTTTTGATTTTAATAATCCATTCTCGACGTAGTCCCAGATCATTGGGGAAACGGTGAAAAGTTTGTCCTCTGTTCGATTTCTTCCTGTGTGATGAAGTGCATTGGGGAACACAGCAGTGAGGAGCCATTGCATCGCGTTGTGAAAACTCCCGGAAGTGGAAAGTGTACCCCTCAGGCTCCTACTTCCGTTCGAAGTGAATAAGGCGAAATGTTATGGTCCAGTCCGCGTGGCCTGTGTGAAGTGGGCGTGGCCGGTGTGACGTATTAGCCTCGGCTTCCTCACTTGTCTGAGGTGCTGCCTTCTGTGGATGGAGCAGCTATTGCAGCCTTCAGTAAGGTCCTGCTCCCCTTGTGGCTATGTATAGTATATAATAGTTTGAATTGGGTTATTTTAAATTAGAATTTGTTTGAAGTGAGGAATAAATGTGTAAACCCTCTTTGATTAAACACTACCGCGCTGACTCTAACTGCGACCAGGGCGAAGCAGAAAGCAGGGGCCGAGCAGAAGCAGGGCTAAAAAAAGCCTAGCGGGCCACATTCCAATCATAGGGAGAGAGGGAGCCGCGCATGGGAGGATTGCACATTTGAAGCTACAGAGATAATAGAACATTTAAACTAACGAGTAGAATAAACTCAAATAAATTGCATTAATAAATAGTGTATTTCACCGAAAATTGAATATGGCACCAACAGCGGTAGAGATTTTGAGCAGAAACAATCCATTGCTCAGAGATGAGATAAAGAGGATCTCTGAGAAATGGGAGAAGAGAACAGCTAAAACAGGCACAATATGGCCCATGGGAGGGACTTTTGATATAGTGATGTGTTGGGACATCGAGGTAATAATCCCATTTAATTCAATTTTATTAATAATAAGAAATTACAAAGCTAACAGAAGCAGAAAACAACTTTACCTTTGCTTTTGTTCTGAATTTGCTGTGCTATATTTGGTGTGCGTGTGTATACTTGGTGGTGTGTCCTAAAAGTGAATCCTGATGGGCCAGGTCATTAGATTCGGATGAAGTTGTCATGCGATACAGCTCCAAGGATGACAATCTGAGAATTCTTATTTTCAAGTTGTATACGTGAGTGAGTGAGTGAGTGAGTGAGTGAGTGAGTGAGTGAGTGAGAGGGAAAGAGAGCGAGCAGGAACGCGAATAAGAGGAAAAACCGCCTGGGGGCTGAACAGAGAGGCGACAGAGAGAGAAAGAGAGAGAAAGAGAGAGAAAGAGAGAGAGAGAGAGAGAGAGAGAGAGAGAGAGAGAGAGAGAGAATGAATTTGCACTGTACAATGACCAATGTCAATGTAATTTAAAATAAATAAGTAAAATAAAAGAAAAAAGGGTGCATGTGTGAGCCTGTTCTCGTGTGTGTGTCAGGGCCACCGAGGTAGGGGAGGATCCTCTCCTGCTCAGAGTGATGGAGTACACAAGGGGGTACTAAAAGCATACTTCGGATAAAACAATATGGTTAATTAGAAAATGGAAATAATGTATCGATTCGATGTTGACCAACGGAAAACTAGATAAGGACAACACAGAGAGACGTGTTGGGTACATATTAGTGAATCAAATTGTGGAAAACCTGAAATGCAAACAACAGGTAGAGTAAAAGAAGATTAGGGGCCCTATCTTGCATCCGGCGAAAGTGACTTAGTCACTGGCGCATGTGTCGTTCTTAGTTTAGAACTGGCGCAGAGCGTTCTTTTGCCACCACCGCCACTCGCCGGTAAATTAGGGAATGATCTTGCGCCCCAAGGGGCGGTACGGCGAAAGGAGGAGGCGTGTTCTGGCGCAAACGGCAATGACAATGACAACGCTACTGACAATGAAATACCTGGTTTAAAGTCAGTGGTGCGTTGTTCAGATGCTATTTTAAGGGCGCATGTATGCATGCGCATGCGATGCATACGGATTGCTTGTGCACCTCGCGCATACACTTTGCTTCTCTCATCTACACGGACAGCAGTTCCCATTTTTGCAAACCATACATAATTACAAGGAAAATAAAATATTACCACACAAGGAAAATCATTGTGGGATAAAATAAATAGGCATAAATCTAGCGTACACATTTACCCAAATTATTCACGCGAATTGTAGGTTCAGACGCCGGGGGGAGAGGGTCTACCGGCCCAGACACACCTATCTCTCCCTGAGTGAGGAGGAATGCAGGCGTAAGCTACGCCTGACCCGTCAGGCTGTCACAGATATCTGCCATCTCCTGGCAGATGAGCTGGGGACTGATGCACGCTGTCCCTATGCCCTCCCCGTTGAAGTGAAAGTTACAGCGGCACTGCATTTCTATGCATCTGGGTCGTTCCAGCATCCCCTTAGTTCTATTGGACGCATTTCACAATCGGCAATAAGTTCGGCTATACATGCAGTTACGTCAGGTCGAGTCCGACATGCTGGGGAATACATCAAATTCCCCGTTACACCTGACAGCCAGGAAAGAACAAAGCAGGAGTTTTGGACCAAGTATGGGTTCCCTGGCGTCCTTGGTGCTATAGACTGCACCCATGTGCAGCTACGTGCCCCATCAGTAAACGCACTCGTATACATAAACCGGTAGGGAACTCATTCGATTAATATCCAAGTCATTTCCGATGCTAATTGTAGAATAAATCATGTCTTTGCTAATTACCCTGGCTCAAGCCATGACTCTTTCATATTGGCAAACTCGACCTTTCCTGCCATATTCGAGGGGAATCCTCCCTTGGATGGGTGGCTGTTAGGGGACAACGGCTATCCGTTGAAGTCATGGCTCATGACCCCATTTCTTATGCCAGCAACAGTGCGCGAAATTGTATTCAACAGGAAACACACACAAACACGCAGTGTAATTGAACGTTCATTCGGAATACTGAAAATGCGCTTCAGGTGTTTGGATAGGTCAGGTGGTACTTTACAGTATGGTCCTCAAAAAGTTGCATTATTCTTTGTGGCGTGTTGTGTTTTACACAACATTGTCATGAATCATGGATGTGCCGATGCCATTATGTCCACATGCTGCTGCAGCACGGGAGAGGAGAGCTCATCTGTCAGAGGAGCTGCATCGTATATAGTGAGGTATAAGCAAACTAATGACATCTCCGCTCTATTGTTTAGCTACATTGTACAATTATTACCATGCATTCATAACCTTGTGATTCAGAGAAAGTGAGCCCAAAACATCGGAAAGTATAGTATGTCCTTGAGACATTTTTTATTCGACTTGTCCAAATGTTCGTAGGCGTAAATGAAGAAAAATAATACAAAACGAAAAATGAAAAGTTGCAATGATTTGAAGGAGATTTAGCCGAAAAATCTATTATTTTCTCACTCCTCTGAACCTTTCTTGGCGTGCGCCTGGCAAATCCGCCATCATAATAGCAATCCGCCATGGAACAAGCGCCGATCGCTCTTAAAAGGGATGCGAGAAAACGCTCTGATTGGTTCATTGCACGTAACGCCCCGTGCCCACTACATGCGTCCGTTGACTGATGTGGGAAGGCGTGGCTGACTGATGGGGGAGTAGTCTTTGCAGAGGCATCCGTCAGCCAATCTAATCGCTTCGCCGGGTTCTTCCCGCTACTTCCTGCTTGTTGCGATGCAAGATGACCCGCTTTCCCGCTTTCCAGTATCGTCAGAGCCCGAGTCGCGTCACAGTGCTTAAATTTGCAGACACGATCTGATTGGATGACGGATCCGTCGCTGCCGAAAAAGTTGAACATATTTCAACTTCTTGACTGAGCCGAAGGCTCCAACGGAACGTACGGATCCACAATGCATTGCGCGTCCGTCCCCATTAAAGTCAATGGGGATCACGCAACGGACGCATGTAGTGGGCACGGGGCGTTACGCCCAAACCACACCTACGGGTAATTAGGCTGCTTCAGACCAACGCTTTTGACACTTGCGCCGCAGCGCAAGTGTCATTTATCCGCCTGTAAAATAGCGATAGCGCCGTAGAACCGCCCACAAAGCTACTTGCGCTTTGCGCTTCCCACTTGCGTTTCAGACCGTTAAAATAGGGCCCTAGGTCTTCCAAATTAAATAGTTAGTGTTGGATAATCGGGTAGGATTATGAAGAGAATTGTGATAATGAGTAACGGTTAACACAGAAGTGAGTCACCTAATATTGAAAATGCAAGTTTTAATATAGTAATTTTTGTTTTCTTTTACATCTCCCTAGTTTAGGACCATAGGAGGATTGACGCTACATCCGCTGGGAAGGGATCCTACATGCTAGGTTCTCTAATAAAATGTTAGCAATTGATACTAGGATATTTTTAACTCTGATAAATTACCTTTAGATTCACCCCATCATACGCCCCGTCGCGCACACAGGGTAAAGTTGTAGTTGTTGTTGTTGTTGTTGCCCTGAGGTGTATCCATTACTCACACAATTGGCTGCATGGGCAAATGGGACTGAAGTCTCTGTCTCCATCCATCCACTTTGCAATCTATACTACCTTATGGGTGGGGATTGATTGTATCCCAGGCACGGCATCCTGCAATAAGCCAGTATGGAAGTCTGGTTAGCCAACGACGGGTAAGATCCCACCTTGAAGCCCGGGACAACCTAAAACAGGGACAGTCATGATTACTTGGCAAAGTCACTGTGAGCAATGGCTCACTTGATCATGAAGTGACGAACTGCAACCATCATAGGAAGAGCCGGCTGGTCAAAGGTGAAGGGGGAACAGGAGTCAGATATGTCAGCTCTGCCAGCAGAGGTGGTCTTGGAACGGGGCATGTCGCGTTTTATTTTGTTTGAACTTTGTGGTATAAAGGCCTACTAACGCGTTAAATGTTTTCGGTTTAGAGCATGAAGTTGGGAACAGCGAGGATTCAAGGCTTCGAGATGGTAAACCCACCAACATCGACCTTTGGTTTTGGATATACTGGCTTAGATTTCCCTTCCCAAAAGATTGGTCTTAGTTTACAGATGGTTAAGGTTAGGCGTTTCAACGTTGGTTGCACCAACGGCGTTATTAGGTTTGCTTATCATTTAATGCGCATGGTTTTGACCATTGCGCAAGGGGGGAGAATTAGAAAACAAGGTTTTTCTTCACCATACTTGTAAACAATGATTGATAACCAGCTAAAAGAGTGTGGAATATTTGAAAAAACAATGTAAGAAAAACAATCACTACTCCAATGGGACACATTCCCACACCTTGAGGACCATTTTGACATTTGGTCATGGACTATGTTGACATGTTGTACATGTAGATGTCATTGACAGGTTCAGCAGATGGGTAGAAGCAGTCCCATCAAAAGACCAAAGTGCGGCTACAGTAATCAAGTTTCTGACTAGAGAAGTCATACCAAGGTTTGGAATTCCGTCAGAAATAAGCTCAGAAAATAGGGCAACGTTTATGCAGAGAACACTCAAACAAGTGATTCAACATTTGCATGTCAAATAAAGACTAGATTACGCCCCCATCCTCAACCACAAGGTATGTTGGAAAGAGTGAATGGGACGCTCAAGACCAAAATCAACAACATTTGTGCAAGCACTAAATTCAATTGAATTGCTACACTACCACTGACACTAATGAGTTATCGCATGCAAGCTAACAGAACGACGCACCTAACCCCGCATGAAATGCTTAAGGGTTTACCCATGCATTCACCTAACATTCAAAGGTCCCAAAAGGGACTTCCATTAGAGTAATTAGAAATATAATTAAGGAAAATATGTTTGAACATCTAACTGTTGTACATAAGTTTGTAATTCCAGCAAGAGTAACACAAAGTTCCAGAGTTGGAGGAGGAACCACCAAGAGGGGTGGAGCCAGGTGACCAAGTGTACCTACACTGTAAAAAATGATTTTTTTGGCCCTGTAATTATTATTTCAATTATGTATATACATTCTACAAAGAAATACGAATTCAGTGCTTTTACTTTAAAATACCAGTTTTTCATGTAGTGCATTACTTGGTGATTGTTTGTAATTATGTGTCTCAGTTTTGTATGTAAATTGAATCATTCGATCCAAGTAATATTCACTAAACCAGTTCATTGGCCTAATTAGTGGATATTTCCAAGTAAAATGTACTTGAGTGATATCAGTGAACCTGGCAACTTTCACGAACATTCGGAGCATGACGTCAAAGCCCCTCCCCACATTTGAACGGTCTTTCGTCCAAGATGTGCTGTAGGCCTACTCCAGTCCAAGTTCCACATTTCAACTGGGTTGGCAGACTTTGTTGAATGAGACGGGGAAGAACGTGAATGAACCACAAAGGTAAGTTTTAAGTGAAACAAATTTTGTACGTTCCTGTTGGCTCACCTACTTAAGTCAGTTTCTCCACACTGAAAGCAGATGCGGCTGCGGCGCTAACAAATAGTGTATTTTCCTGCTAGCTAGCTAACTTTGCTAGCGCCACAAGGTATGTCCTGGGTTTCCGACAGCACTTTACAGCTTAGGCGGCCGCCAAAGCAACACATGCCTGCCGCCTTAACTAACGTCTTCAAAAACAAAACAAAACGGGCTGAATTTCAGCGTGGGATTGTGCACAATTTAATTTATGCCTGCAAATCCAACACTTATAATGTGTGAAATTCCCGCACACATTTTACAGCGATGTATGTTCAACCAACGTCTGCAGCAGTGCTTACTGCAGGACGACTGGCCGGAACCACTGTGTCCGAGTGTCTTGACTTCGACCCTGAACACACCTGTAGATCTGAACCTCCCGCTAGCAGAACACACAGTGCTTTTACATGGGATAGCTTGGATTAAACCTTATACCGATCTTGCTACTCGAACGGACCGTGTCAATTATCCGAACGTACATGGCCTTTAGAGATCGGATAATGGCCGGAGCATGGCTGAATCCGCTACCCTAGCTGGAGCTGTAGCCCTTTCATACAGTGGTTATAGAACTTCCGGTTGACCTCTACTGTAAAAGATGTATGTTAAGTTGCACACTTCACGTTAGAATGCAGTTTGCAGGCTTACATTCCCCATGGGTAACTTTCTGTTAACATCTATACGTACTGTGATGTATGTATACTACATATGTTATGTTATGTATTCTCTGCAATAAATTATTTTTGTGTTTAATACCATCATGTCGATGGCAGAAGGGACATTATCATCCGTTGCTAGGTTGAGTATCTTGGTGCGAGTGGAGAGGAGCTGATCAAAGACTATCAGGTATCTGATGATAATCATGACCATATTAAAATTATTGTCTAGCCTTATAATCTGGTCTTCACTTGTGATATTATATTGAAGGTCAAAGATTCTCTACACTTGTGATGTTTTTTGAAAGACTCAAGATGCACATTTTAATCAGGCTTTTAACTGATTTCTTAAATTATTTTTTACCCTTTATTTTTTTAATCCTATTTAATCTTTATCTTATCTATCTTAAACTTTAACCCTTAAACTTTAAGTGTTCTTGGGGATATTTCCAGCCACCCTGTTTATTAAACAAGCCATGTTTTGGCTTTCGGAACATCCACAAAGTAAATAAGTTGAATTGAATTTAATTGAATTCAGTTGAACATTGAAAATGTCCCCGATTTTAATTTCAGAAATCTGGTCACCTTAATGTATATGGAACACTAGAAACCATCGCAGAGAAAAGGTATTCCACTCAACCAATAAAAGTGGAAGACAGAAATTTGTAGTAGCCAAAACATAGACTGTAGCTAAAGCCGGTATGTAGCTTACTGCAGTGTTACTGCGTTAACGTTAGCAATAGATGAGAACTAGCAGCAGTTAACTGAGTTAACATCAAACATCGTAAAACAAGGTGATTTGCAGGTTTCTCTGCAATTAAAGCACATTTTTGCCTGCTGAAAAAGGATCTTACATCGGTTCCAGCTTTTCTCTTCGACATTATGGATCCAGCTAAATAGCCTTGCGACTTAAGCCTTATTTGTTGTTTGTATAATTTGTTAAATTATATTTAATGTCATTGCAAGGGGGAGGGGGAGGAGGGTGAACGTGTGCTGTCTGTACACAGCGTTATAATGGAGAAGTTTCAAGACAGACAGCCAAGATTGACATTTTTATTCAGAAAATAGCCTTTTGCTTCCTGTAAAAAAGCATGTTTGTGACACTGGATAACGATATGGATACATCATCTAGCATGCATGTGGAGGGCCACATAAGGTTATAAATTTGTTTGGAAAACTTTGCTGCTGTTTTTGTTTGCTCGTAATGACCGGGCCAAAGGTTACCCACGGTTCTAAACAATTGTGATCTGATTCCGGTTGGTGCGCCAGCTAGTATGCATTGTAGGTTATATATAGATTGCAGCTAGTAGCAGCTACACACGGTGCGATTGCTGTGCCAATGTGGTTATAATTTTTTTGTCTGATTGAGATATGTGACGTTAGACTTGGAGCCTGGAAGGCCTATCCTGACATAAATATGTTCTCGCATAACCTGTGTGATTATCCTAAACTGTAGGGGATTTTATTTGCGGGAAATTTGCTTATGATGTTGTAACGAGTGAAGTCTACATCTACATTGGTCCTTCGCGAGTGTTTACTGGTGGTCAGGATTTGGCAGATGCAATTCTCTGGGCGCTTGTTTTTCTTTTCTAATGCAGCATAACATATGCTACCAGCAGCCCTTGCTCGTCTTCAAAAGGCTGATGCTCAATACCTTGTTTCATTTCATACCCCCTTTACAGTCTGGCATTGTTTGTCTGGTAAACTTTGTTGATGTCAAGATAAGTGTTAACTTGCCAACACTGTTCTTTGTCCTGTGTGTATTAGTATTACATATCCCGAGCCAGTACGCTGGTGTTTCCAACGCCGTTTTGTAAAACAAGCCAAAATACAAACTCTGGTTTTCAACTTTTATTGTTCGAATAGGATTTTCAACACCTGACAATACACTGTAGAGTTGGGGTCTCAAACTCAACTTACCTGGAGGCCGCGTGAGGTTGAGTCTGGGTCAGGCTGGGCCGCATCAAATATTCCACAGAAAAAAGGAGCACCACTGACCCAATCTAAGTTAATGATCGGGCTATAATTAGATCACGCTATGTAATCGCTGACAACAGGGGACATTTCATCGCGGTTGGTGGAAACCGGGACATTTTAGCGTCCTTTGGCTTTTGTCGGGACTCAGGACACGCAACTCAAAATTGGGACTGTCCCGGCAAAACTGGGACATCTGGTCTCCCTATCAAAAGTGATAAAAAAGCATGGCAAGGCACTCTGCAAAAATGTGCGTTTGACAACAATGCGCGGGCGGCACTAACACCAAACTTTGATGTCAAGTAGGGGGCCACAAAATATCATCCCGCGGGCCTCAATTGGCCCCCGGGCCGCGAGTTTGAGACCCCTGCTGTAGAGCATATTGTAATAAAGCGTTGAATGGATGAATAGCTTACATAAGGGTCAAGGGAGTTTTTTCTTGCCCGTGTGGGGGCATGGGTAAAGGGGGGTGTTGCAAATATTTGGCCTGTTAAAGCCCTTTGAGACTGTAATGGTGATTAGGGCTATACAAATAAAATTGAATTGAATTGAATTGAAGGGTACCCAGCACTTTTCAAACCCCACTCAAGCTCATGGTTATTGTCCCCACCACTTCTAAAAACGCCCTTCTTTAAGCAATAGCTCACGACAGGCTGTGGTATGTGCTCATTATACCACTGTTAAGGGGCGTTCTTCGGCCCGAAGCGCAGCGGAGGAGCATGGTTATTTTTAGGTTATTTTTATTTATTTTCAGTTTTTGAGGAGGTCTGCTTAAATTAAAAATTGGAGGGTATATAGGTGGCGTGTGGCAACGGACCTAGCTACACAATAATAATAAGGATGATGCACACCCAACCGTTAATATAGCTGGTGTATTTGATTGTTTTCATACTTATGGCATAGTAATGATTTCCAAACGATTGAGCCCCTAATCAGCGGGCCTGGTGAGTGTTAACTGAGAGGGGAAAACCGTGCCAGGTAAAAACATCCGCATTCAAAGCCAGTTTCACCCACACAAGTTGGTTTCTGAGAAAGGGCCTGACAGGTAGAAGGAAGAAGACACAAGTGGATGGGTTGAAGATAGTTGAGGTTAATAACCGGTTATTCTTGTCGTGTGGAGTGTGATTTGGCTGAGGCTCGACTCATGGTCTGGCGTGGGTCGGCGGGGGCTGCCCTGGGGCTCTAGGTGTTCCGGATGGACGATGCAGTGACGTCCAACAGGGTTTCTGCGTCGGCGGGGCGGTCGACAGGGTGGCCGACAAGGGGACCACCCTTACATTCTGTGCCAAGTAGCACTAGCTGATAAAGCTGCGATAGGAGAGACACCTGTAAGGCCTGTATGGAGAGGACATATTACCATTCCTGTTGAAAACCGTTTTTACCTTCTATAGGGATAGTTCTGTGAAGTTGTTGAATGAAGACAGTTGTATCACATTTCATAAAAACATACTCTTCTTCGGTCCTATGCCTCAAAGGTCCATAGTTGGCTCTAAGAATGTTGTTTATGTTCTGCAGGCTATATTGATTCAAGCAGTTAGGCTCTAGGCCTATAGGTTAGACTACGACATAGATATGTTAACAATACAAAATAATATAAACTTGTCAACAAAATTCACTATTTCGAGGAGTAATAACTTTGAGGAGATATTCCTGAACTGCATGACACAAAAACATATAGTTTTCGCCCGTGTGGACAGGGCCTTAGGTAGAAGGAAGAACCAACAAGTAGATTTATTTAGGGTTGAAAATAGTTGAGGTTAGAATAACCGGTTATTCTTTATGTGTAGCATGGGATTCAGTTCATGTAGCTACTAAACAGACTGCATGCCATCTCCTTCTTGTCTATGATCCGGCCTGTGAACTATAAGTTCAATAGACTTCATTGATCAAATAAGACGTCTGGTCACCTTTTGTACCACTACGCTGGCAATCAATACGTACAGCATCACGTGTCCTTATTCTGGAGGAGCCGAGTTAAAGCCATCTAGGTGGCGTGTGGCAACGGACCTGGCTACACAATAATAATAAGGATGACGCACACCCAACCGATGCAAGATGCTGACCAACAAATTATGAGATAGAAGTCTGTACTCTTTCTATTTTGCTTTATCTCTATTTTGACCTATTGTCCTGGATTTGTACATACATTCACATCGATGAAAGAATTGATTGTGAGCAAATGAAGCATATTGGTACAATCCCAAAGAGGTGGAGGTATAAGGCAAGTACACACATGTATCGATATTTGTAGAATGCAACTCGTTTGCATTTGTAGCCAACATCACAGTAAGTTAACGGTTAGAACCTTATCCTGGGAGAAGTATCTCAGTGATGAGGGCATCAGATTCGGCTGTCTTGTATGAAGCTGTTTACAGTATTCCTATAACTTATAGTACGGTATACCTGTCTAAGGATAATGTGCGTATATGTTACAAAAAATAACTTTAAATTGGCGACCAATATGTTACTGTTCATGACAACATGTTCAGTCTTTATTGTTGTAACTATGAAAATGTCTTTTAGATCACATTAAGTGACTATAATGGTAATGGGATAATTTAACGAAGCATCACTTTTATATTGCTGGTGTATTTGATTGTTTTCATACTTATGGCATAGTAATGATTTCCAAAAGATTGAGCCCCTAATCAGCGGGCCTGGTGAGGGTTAAGAACTGAGAGGGGAAAACCGTGCCAGGTAAAAACATCCGCATTCAAAGCCAGTTTGACCCACAAAAGTTGGTTTCTGAGATAGGGCCTGACAGGTAGAAGGAAGAAGACACAAGTAGACGGGTTGAAGATAGTTGAGGTTAATAGCCGGTTATTCTTGTTGTGTGGAGTGTGATTTGGCTGAGGCTCGACTCATGGTCTGGCGTGGGTCGGCGGGGGCTGCCCTGGGGCTCTAGGTGTTCCGGATGGACAATGAGGGAGACGTCCAACAGGGTTTCTGGGACTTCAGGCAGAGCGTCGGTGGGGCGGTCGACAGGATGGCCGACAAGGGGACCACCCTGACATTCTGTCCTAAGTAGTACTAGCTGATAAAGCTGCGATAGGAGAGACACCTGTAAGGCCTGTATGGAGAGGACATACTACCATTCCTGTTGAAAACCGTTTTTACCTTCTACAGGGATAGTTCTGTGAAGTTGTTGAGTGAAGACAGTTGTATCACATTTCATAAAAACATACTTTTCTTCTGTCCTATGCCTCAAAGGTCCATAGTTGGCTCTAAGAATGTTGTTTATGTTCTGCAGGCTATATGGATTCAAGCAGTTAGGCTCTAGGCCTATAGGTTAGACTACGACATAGATATGTTACCAATGCAAAATAATATAAACTTGTCAACAAAATTCACTATTTCGAGGAGTAATAACTTTGAGGAGATATTCCTGAACCGCATAACACAAAAACATATAGTTTTCGCCCGTGTGGACAGGGCCTTAGGTAGAAGGAAGAACCAACAAGTAGATGGGTCGAAAATAGTTGAGGTTAGAATAACCGGTTATTCTTTATGTGTAGCATGGGATTCAGTTCATGTAGCTACTAAACAGACTGCATGCCATCTCCTTCTTGTCTATGATCCGGCCTGTGAACTATAAGTTCAATAGACTTCATTGATCAAATAAGACGTCTGGTCACCTTTTGTACCACTACGCTGGCAATCAATACGTACAGCATCACGTGTCCTTATTCTGGAGGAGCCGAGTTAAAGCCATCTAGGTGGCGTGTGGCAACGGACCTGGCTACACAATAATAATAAGGATGACGCACACCCAACCGATGCAAGATGCTGACCAACAAATTATGAGATAGAAGTCTGTACTCTTTCTATTTTGCTTTATCTCTATTTTGACCTATTGTCCTGGATTTGTACATACATTCACATCGATGAAAGAATTGATTGTGAGCAAATGAAGCATATTGGTACAATCCCAAAGAGGTGGAGGTATAAGGCAAGTACACACATGCATCGATATTTGTAGAATGCAACTCATTTGCATTTGTAGCCAACATCACAGTAAGTTAACGGTTAGAACCATATCCTGGGAGAAGCATCTCAGTGATGAGGGCATCAGATTCGGCTGTCTTGTATGAAGCTGTTTACAGTATTCCTATAACTTATAGTATACCTGTCTAAGGATAATGTGCGCATATGTTACAAAAAATAACTTTAAATTGGCGACCAATATGTTACTGTTCATGACAACATGTTCAGTCTTTATTGTTGTAACTATGAAAATGTCTTTTAGATCACATTAAGTGACTATAATGGTAATGGGATAATTTAACGAAGCATCACTTTTATATTGCTGGTGTATTTGATTGTTTTCATACTTATGGCATAGTAATGATTTCCAAAAGTTCGAGCCCCTAATCAGTGGGCCTGGTGAGGGTTAACTGAGAGGGTAAAACCGGGCCAGGTAAAAACATCCGCATTCAAAGCCAGTTCCACCCACAAAAGTTGGTTTCTGAGAAAGGGCCTGACAGGTAGAAGGAAGAAGACACAAGTAGATGGGTTGAAGATAGTTGAGGTTAATAACCGGTTGCAGGCTATATGGATTCAAGCAGTTAGGCTCTAAGCTTATAGGTTAGTTTACAACATAATAATGTTACCAATACAAATATTATTAACATGGCAACATGAGTCACTATCTTGCTCGAGGAGTAATAACTCATACATGCTCAATGCAGTTTGAAGTTTGTTTGAAATAATGTACCTCATCACCCGAAAGAAAACTCAATGAGGGAGTATTGTATGACATGTTGTCATAGCTTCTTGGCACATGCAATATGCAATATCAATGCAATATCAAATTTTTCACTACATTGCAGTTTTTTTTTGGTAAATCTGGGACAATGAAGCAACACTCAAGTAAATCTGGAACAAGTTAAGCAACTAATCAAAGAAACATTCTTTGATCAGTTATATTGACACCAATGAAGTTCAAGTTTCATTGTGTTTTATGTTATTACAAGTTCCATATTTAGTTTTCATTAGGTCTAACGGGAGCTGGTCTTATCTCTTTGTTGAAGCCTGACCCTGGACCTGGGCCAGACCGATACAACCCGACCAATAGGCAACACCCTCTGGGGATCCACCGGAAAATCGCGACGCATTTGGCACCCTTTATCTAAAGGGCGGGGAGAAACCGGAGCATCTCTTGGAAATCACACGATTTCCCCCCCCCCTCCTGGGTGTTGAACTCCCAGCTGAGCTTTAAAAGGCGCCGTAGGGGACAGAGCTCACATCCTGCTCTCAGGTGACGCAGCCGGGACAGCCAAGGTAGGACAGAAACATTCTCTCATCAGTTATGTTGACATCTAATACATCAAGTTGTTGGGGTGCTGATTTTGTGCACCCGTTTGGAACGTTATCGAATGGACGTAATCAGTGGGTATGAGTCCCATAACTAACGTTAGTAATGTGGACCGTAAATGTGGTGGAGTTCATGTTTCATTGTGATTTATGTTATAACCAGTGTGATATTTAACACTGAGTTTTTCATTAGGTCTAGGTCTATTAGGTCTATCCTAACGGCATTGTGGGAAGGCCAGCATGCGGGCAGGTGACGGCGGCGCGTCAAAGGGGTGGGACAAAAGTTGAGCTGAATTTTTTGAAAACAAGCGTCCTGCAGTGCGCGATGGGGTCCGTGTGCGTTCAAACCAAAAGACACATTTGTCCCCCGTTCGCGTTGTCGCCCAAGTTTTGTCGCGCGACAAATCATAAACTGTCGTTGTGCCAGTTTTGTCAGGCGAATTTGCTGCGGTTCACCCCGGACTGCACTGGGTGCAAAATATGGTCATAAAAATGTAAATGCAGAGTAACAGTGTTTTGACACGGCGAAGAGAACGGTTGGCCGATTGAACGCTGAATGGGTGTTACGTTACACATGTCACTCAGTGGCATGCTGTTCAATGCTGATTGGCTGTCATCACGTGAATGTCGCGACAAAGTTTAAATATTTCAACTCGAGCGAATTTGAAGAGCTACAAATCCTCGTGATCGCGCTCACCTGTGCAGGGTGACACAAATCAAAACTTGTCGCCGGTTTCCTCTAGCGAATAATTCGCCTGAGATAGGGCCTGACAGGTAGAAGGAAGAAGACACAAGTAGACTGTTTTTGTGATTGTGATTTATGTTGTGATTTATGTTATTACCAGTGTGATATTTAACACTGAGTTTTTCATTAGGTCTATCCGGAGCTGGTCTTATCTCGGTGTTGATGGCTGAACCTGGACCTAGGCCAGACCGAGACAACCAGGTGCGTTCACTTTAATTGTTTATGGTCCTAACGGCTCGCGTGACCTCGAGTGTGGCACTTGCCTCCCATTCACTTTGTATTGGACGCGTGCTCACGTGGGACAAGGCATTGTGAGAAATCCAACGTGTGGGCGGGTGACCGCGGTGCGTCAAAGGGGTGGGTCAAAAGTTGAACTTCAGCAAACTTTTTGCTGTAGGATTCAGGATTCATCTTTTTTTCGAATCCTACCGAATGTCTAATGTTGATGTCTGTGGGACCTCTGTGTAAGGGCTATTTATAATCCAAATGTGACGTCGGGCTGACGTTTTATCAACGTCAAATTTAGACTAATTTTAGACGTCTTTTTTATGCTACTTCTTTGACGTCATTCGGACCCCTATGACTGGTGCAGGAAATGTATTCTTTATGTGTTTTTTTTGTTGTTATTTTACATTACCTGTTTTATTTATTTCAAATAATCAAGTAATTTTTGTAGGCATTATATTTCTTTTTTTATTTTATCTGCTTATTTATTTAGAAGTGCAGTTTGTGGGAAAAGTTCAGTAATTAATTTCATGGTAGCCTATTCACCTTATTCCTAACTTAAACAATTGTGACACCATGCCAGCCATCTCGGTTGGCATCCATGGCCAACTGGTTTTGGAGTTGGTTAACTAACTGGTGGATGGTCGGTTCAAATCCCGACCGGGACACAGAAAATGTGAATAGGGTGAGTAGAAGTGCAGCACTCTCCTGTCCTTATCCATGGATGTTCTCTCTCTCTCTCTCTCTCTCTCTCTCTCTCTCTCTCTCTCTCTCTCTCTCTCTCTCTCTCTCTCTCTCTCTCTCTCTCTCTCTCTCTCTCTCTCTCTCTCTCTCTCTCTCTCTCTCTCTCTCTCTCTCTCGTCAGTTCCTACTCTCACCCTATCCCCTTTCTTGACAGTCTCACACATGTCTGTCTACTTCCAATGAGCACGACCATGTCCAATATGAGGTATTTTTTTTGGGCCAACAATGAGGGAAGCTATGCTTCTAAATGACCTAAATGGATTCCACACTAAATATGTGTAAGCTTCAAACAAAGTACATCTTCAACAAAAAACACAAATCGTTCAAAAGTCAAATTAGGATGTAATTGCTCTACACGAATTGGGCTCCATTAAATCACAGATATTGTCAAAACACAATGCAAGCAAGCTATGTAAGCTTCACGGACACCCATATATCAGCTTGGTTTAAATCTGTACACTATAATCATAAGCATGGCAGATGTAGTTATGTAGTACTCTGGTGTCACATGGGTTGGGAGGGCGGGGCCTTCCATCCTTATGTCTCAACATGATATTCATTGTGTAATTTATTCAGATGTTGGCCACATATTTACTCTCTCCTCTCCGTTCCCTCCGTCATTTTAAATTAAATTCAGTATTTTGATAAATATGCCTTTCTGTAATTATAGTGGGAGGAATATAATGATTTTTATGGCATCCAATTCAAAACTAAATGATACTACAGGATAACACAGTACATACATCAATATAGACACACTCATTTATATAACATTAGGGATGCACCGAAATTAAAATTCTTGGCCGAAACCGAAAATGAGGAAACCAATTATTATGACAATTATTAGTACCATTTAAGGTTGCCGCGGTATACTGTATTGGGTTAAAAATGTTAAAAGTTCGGCAGTTTGTCTTTTCACTGTTTTATTTTTAATGTGTTTTTTCGTAAAAAAAAAACTATAAAAAAAAACTAATATAGGCTACCTAATAAAGCGTTGGAACACGCAAGACCGGTAACCATAGCAACGCCGGTAATCAAATCCTGCGAAACCCAATCCCTACGAGAGCTCCCCGCGCTACGGCCATCCGGAGTCGCACAGAGCTTTTGGCCGTGATATTATCTATAAAATTATATTATACTATTATAGAACGTTATAAGACGCTGTCACCGAGAATTGGCGTGCTGCCAGACGCTGTCACCGAGTGTGAGAGGAGAGTTGACGGAGAAGATGGCGGTTGACCTAGTTTCAAATCTTATACCGTTTATACTCGATAATACAACCCTAGTACCATTGCATTTATGGCTATGACTGTGTACTAACTACATTAAAATCAGGGCATTGCAATTTTTGCAAATCGCTATACGTGGGTCTTTAGCAGGTACGTGTGCTGGCCGCGCTTTTTGTTTGCGTCATCACAAATTTCTGTTTTGGGCCGTGATGTTTTGCTGATAAAAGTATTTCGGCCGAAAACCGAAAATGCGCTTTTGGGCCATTTTTGGCCGAAAATTTCCGGTGGCCGAAAATTCGGTGTATCCCTATATTACATTAAAGTAAAAAAATAGTTCACCCCCATGTAACCAGGTGTAAGAAACACTGTTCATTTAGTACCGTAAAAGAAGAAAGACTTTGCTTTGATTATCTTAGTTGTTTTGAATGCACCGCTCAACTCGCATGGTCCCACGTGGGTACCTAGTTCTCAGCAGCCAATCAGAAGCTACGCAGGCCACGCTCAGCCAGTCGGCTCGGAGAGGAAGTGCAGTCGCATTGCTCTTCCGGTCTTTTCGGATCTCGGCCCGGGAAGCGAGGGCAGCTGTGTGTTAAGGAGAAGAGGAAAACCAGAGAAAGAACCCAGAGTGAAACCTGTGAAAAAGGAAAAAGAGTCGGAGCACTTACCCAGTGGAGGTCCGGAGCCAAGTGGCTGAACGAAGGAGAGTTACGTCGGTCAGGTTTTTTAGAGGACTGAGAGTCTGAGGTTCAGGACAACTTCCTGCTGTGAAAGATGGCGAGCCAACTACCCTGATTGAAGATTAGCACCGGGGAGATATTCACGTACACACTCATTCACACAAATAATACACTCACATTACACTACAAGGAACCTTGGAATCAGGTGAACTTTCAACAACTCCTTTTATTTTAAGGGCCCCAACAGACATTTTTGTTTTAAGTGTGCACACTACTTTTTTATTTTCATTACTGTTTGGTATAATATTTTGCATTTTGTACGAACCAGACAAATTACTTTTTTCACTGTAAAATATAAGAGTGGCTACTCAATTGTTACTCTTGTGTCTGCCTCATTGTTGTTGCTCAGTACAGTGGCTCCTCTCGAATTTGGTCTCTTCTGATTCTGGTCCTGGTCTTATTGTTAGTCCAACTTATATTATACTGTAATTCACTTTTACACTCCTAAAATTGGTTACACCCAGCCACAATGTGTGGTCAAACATGGGAAATTCACTTATCACAGCAGCCCATAGAATTTAAAAAGATGCAGTAATAAAAGAAGAAAAGTTATAGTCCAGCATACATAAAAAATCCCACAGTGATTAAAATGCCATGCCATTTGGGAATAGATGAACACGCCTAAGGGTTAAACATCAATTCAGGCTAAAAGTTCCTTCAATACAGAATCAATTAAAATATTTTATTTAATTATTAAATTGTGTGTGTGTGTGTGTGTGTGTGTGTGTGTGTGTGTGTGTGTTTTCAGATGTCCGTGGACAGTGGTAAGACCGTAGTGCTGGCAGCACTGGGCCGGCCCTTCAGTCTGGGGATGCTCTACGACTGTCGCAACGACTCACTGATCCCCGGTAAATAAATACAAGTCCCGAGTCTAACGGACAAGACACAAGATCTCTTAGAGCGCACTCACACAAGGCAAAGTTGCCCTGTACCGTACTCAAGTATGATTGCCGTGATACATTTTTTATCTCTGGTTGAACAGAACAATCAGTGTAAGAGTGTTGGCCAACATAATACACAACGATAGCACCGACAGTCGCCTCTTGGGTCCCTTATCAGTCGATTGATCCATGAGGAATGCAACAATTGCCTCGCAACTGCCGGTGCCATGTTTGAGTGTGTGTCTGTGCCGTAAAGCATTTTCGAAACTACAATCCGACTACATTTTCGAGGCGCGATTGGATACTTCCGCTGCGTCACATCCGGATTGTGTCGGTCCCAACAGAGCAAGTTGCATGTTCGCTTTTCCTTGGAGAAGCGACAAGGGGCAATGAAACACCCACCAAATGACCCAGAAATGGTTGTAAAACCATCAGAATAACTCTCAACCTACATAATTAATGACATTTTGGCAAAAAAAAAATTTGCCAAATTTTTGCCTCTAACAAATCAACACACTCTGATCTTAAAATATATCTTACAGATTTTTTATATAATTTATTATTTTTCAAAATCAACAGTGTAAGTTCATACCCGCTTCCTATATTTTCAGTTGGTCTCATTAACTTCCGTTGAGGCTAGAGTATGACGACGTCACCCACTCTAGCCCAAGACGGCTATCACAAAAGCTAACCGTTTAAACTTAACTAATAATCAGATGAACAAACCTGCATAGAAACAAGCCAGAGGATGGCTTCATTCAACAGCAAGACAACAGAACAAGTTCTGAAAGACCAACTCTCTTCCATATTCAATACATGTGATGCGGTCAGTCAGTCTCTAGTGTAAAGTATTAGAGTGGGTCAAAGCAGTGATCTGTTCCGAATATAGACCAGCCTATATCATCTCACATCAAGACAATTCCAACCATACATTACTTTTTATTTGACCTTTATTCATGCAGGAATAAACACAGCATTGAAACACTCTTTCAATGCTTACAGCCTTCATAGGAAATAATTTACTTTTAGTAGGAAACCATATGGTGAATGATATATAAACAAAATGCATGTTTTATATGTATTCCTCTGAGCTAGGATTCTGATTTTTTTTTCTCTTTGTGTTCTTCTGAAGCTCTGACACTTTGGGACCGGGAAGCCTTAGAGAAAGATACAGATGAAAGACCCCAACCCAACATTGACTATGAGATAGTTGCATCTGACTCCATCGAAGATAAATCCTCTGCATTGAATGTTGAAGCTTCATTGAAAGCAAGTTTTCTGTGTGGACTGGTTGAGGTAGATGGCTCTGCTCAATTTCTCAAAGATTCTAAGATTTCCAGAAATCAGGCTAGAGTGACACTAAAGTATAAAACCACCACCAAGTTGAAAGAGCTGTCAAGGAATTACATTTGCAGGGGTAATGTGATGCATCCAGATGTTTTTGAGTCAGGACAAGCAACACACGTAGTGACAGGAATCCTTTATGGGGCACAAGCCTTCTTTGTGTTTGACAGTGAGGTCTCAGAAAAGGAGGATAGGCAAGACATTGAGGACAATCTAAAGGTGCTGATCAAGAAGATACCCACCTTGAAGATAGGCGGTCAAGGTTCTCTGAACATGGCAGACAAGGACATTGCAAATATTGACAAGTTATCCTGCAATTTCCATGGGGACTTTAACCTTGAGAAACACCCTGTGTCTTTTCATGAGGCCATAGAAGTCTATCAAAGCCTACCTAAGCTAACTGGAACCAACGGAGAGAACGCAGTGCCTCAGAAGGTCTGGTTAATGCCACTGAAGACTCTAGATTCCGCTGCTGCTGAACTAGTTCGACAGATAAGTGATAGGTTCATCAAGGAGGCTCAGAATGTCCTGGAGGACCTTAGCGAGCTTGAAAGGAGATGCAACGATGCAGGACGATGCACAACAACCAAGCAATTCCCACAGATTAACAAAAAGTTAAAGGATTTTAAAGAGCTGGTTTCTCAGTGCAAACTAGAATTCCAGAATATTATGGCAAGGAATCTCCCATTGATCAGAGGAGGAGAAGAGGAGGAAAGTGTTCTCGCAAAGATCCTGAAAAAAGTACATTCCTCTCCCTTCAAAAGTGGTGAACTGAATCAGTGGATGGATTGCAAAGAGACAGAAATCAAAATCATCAGCTCCCTGATTGACAAAATGCCCAACATGGTGATCGTTGCGACCAGTCGCACTCTGCCCAATGAGATCCAAAGTGGAGATGTCAGACATTCAGTGTGCTTTGTCTTTACCTCCCTGGAAGGCCCAGAGCCGTACCTTTCAGCTCTGTCAAACTACTTGGATGAAACCCAACCAGACGACGTGCCATGTGCTTATGATTTGGAAAAAGAACAATTGTTTTCCTCAAGTGTAGCGTATGAGAAAATTAAGCTCTTTAAAGATTTTGCCGTTGCCAACAAAGAGAACAAAAGCATCAAGTTTTTAGCAGGTGCAATAAGAGATGATGAGAAGAAAGGCACAACTCTCCACCTCTACAAGGATGGGTCCTTAGCCAACGACAACTTTGAACCACCTTCGAAGCCAGAGATGAACACGGGTGACATAACCCATAACAGTGTAAAACTGAATATTTCCCCCCCTCAATTTGGGTTAACAACTGTCACCCACTACGCTGTTGAGTTCTGTGTCCATGGAGACGATGTTTGGCATCAACAAATTAAGAGCAAGGCTGGAGATGTCACAGTGTCCGGCTTGAAGATTAATGAATGGTATCAGTTCAGATGTAGAGCATGCTGCGCAGTCGGCCTCGGTCCGGCCTGTGAGGATAGCCCCTTAATTCAACTCTTACCATCCAGTCCTCCAGAAAAACTACGAGTGGAATGTTATTCTACAGAGTTATCAGTCAGCTGGGAGAAACCATCTGAGCTTGGACATGGAGTGGAGGCCAAGCAATACATCTTAGAATATGCTGAAACATCTCTAGAAGTGAACCCTAAAGAGTATTTATGGAGCAAACTAACATTCACAGCCAACGACTCCCAACTAGTCAAAGTCATCCCAGGGCTGCAGCCTTCAACGCGATACACTGTCCGGGTCAGATGTGACTGTGGAGATGATGGCCTTGGCAAAGAGGAATCAGTAGTTGTGTGCACAAAGAAGCTGTCTGATAAACTGGCTACATCAATCAAAGCGTTGAGCGAAAAAATAGAACCTGGCTCTCCTTCAGTTTTCAAGTTACCCCTGAAGAATAACAATGTTGGGATAGATGGATGCAACATGTACACATTTGGCAAGGACAGCGATAAGCCAAATCGCACTGTCATGTTTCTGGGGGCAACAGGTTCAGGGAAGTCAACTCTGATCAATGGAATGATCAACTACATCCTGGGCATAGATTGGAAAGACTCTTTCCGCTTCAAACTAATCAATGAGGATCAGTCAAAGTCACAAGCTGAAAGTCAGACTACCCACGTAATCACCTACAAAATCAACCACCAAGAAGGCTTCAAAGTTCCTTATTCTCTCACCCTTGTTGACACTCCGGGTTTCGGGGACACAAAGGGAATAGAGAGAGACAAGGCGATCACAGAGCAGATCAGGGAGCTCTTCACCTCTGCAAAGGGAGTCGTTGATATAGATGCAATTTGTTTTGTCACCCAGGCCTCTCAAGTAAGACTAACGGCTACACAGAAGTATGTGTTCGATTCGGTGCTG
Organism: Gadus chalcogrammus; assembly: GCF_026213295.1. Taxonomy (NCBI): domain Eukaryota; kingdom Metazoa; phylum Chordata; class Actinopteri; order Gadiformes; family Gadidae; genus Gadus; species Gadus chalcogrammus. Next base: position 3,423,566 of record NC_079419.1, read on the forward strand.
TCCATCTTTGGTAAAGACGTGGCAGAGAACATTTGCATCCTGGTCACATTTTCAGATGGTCAGCAGCCTCCTGTTCTTAAGGCGATCAATGCAGCCAAAATTCCATGTCCTAAAACCAACAAAGACCTTCCGGTGCATCACAAATTCAACAACTCTGCACTTTTTGCTGAAAACAAATCTCTCAGTGACATAGCTGATCAAGACTCCAAATCATCAAAATATCCAAAAGAGAAAAAGATGGATGTTAACAACTTTGATGCAATGTTTTGGGAAATGGGGGCCAAAAGCATGGAAACATTCTTCACTGCCTTGGAAAAAATGAACACCAGAAGCCTGCAGTTAACCAAAGAGGTTCTCAAAGAGCGAAAGCAGTTGGAGGTGTCTGTGGAAGGAATCCAGCCCCAGGTACGGGCGGGGTTGGCGAAACTGGAACAGATCCGATCGACCCAACAACAGATCGAAAAGCACAACGCCGACATTGCTTGCAATGAAAACTTTGAATTTGTAGTTGAAATCATTAAGCCTGTCCAAAAAGAGCTTACCAAAGAGGGAGAGTTCATCACTAACTGTCAGCAGTGTTCAGTGACCTGCCATTACCCCTGTTTCATAGCAGATGATCTGGAAAAGAGTGACTGTGGTGCCATGAAGGATGGGAAATGCACAGTTTGCCCTGGAAAATGTGACTGGAACGTACATTTTAACCAGAAATACAAGTGGGACTACGTCAAGGAGAAGAAGGTGACGACGGTACAAGATCTGAAAGAGAAGTATGAAAAAGCCACTGAGGCGAAGATCACAGTCCAGCAACTGATTGAAATCCAGACAGAGGAGATTGCCTATCTGCAGGATGAGTTAATAACACTGATGGACACGTCGTCTGCCTGTTTAGCTCGGCTGAAGGAGATAGCTCTGCGGCCTGACCCGCTGAGCACGCCAGAGTACATCAACCTGCTCATTGAGGGAGAGAAGTCAGAGGCCAAGGAGGGTTACGTGGCACGGATTCAGTCTCTGGAAAAAATGAAAGGAAATGCCCAAATCATAGCCAAGGTTTCAAAAGGAGAGCAGCTAACCAGACCAGAGGAAGAATACGTGGAGGGAAAAAAGCAAAGAGAAAAAAAGGGATTACGCACCAGGTTTGTTGAAGGACTTGGTAACTGGTGGAAGAGTGTAGTAAATTGAGAGATCCTTAATCTAGACTTCCCCTCCCCGGGTCACATTGAACAGCTCTGATGCGGGGTTACGCAACGTTCCCAGGCCAGTTTTGAGCCCAGGGTCCTCCTCAAGGTCTCCTCCCCAATGGACGTGCCTGGAACCCCTCCCTAGGGAGGCGCGCAGTGGGCATCTTTACCAGATGCCCGAACTGGCATAGGGTTAGGGCTAGCTTTAAAAAATAAAAATAACAAATTATTTCCACTGGGGATGGGCAACACAGTTTTTCTTGGATTAGAAACCAAAACATTTTATTTGAAAGCGATGGCATTTGTTTTAAATAGACATGTGTGATACTTTGTTTGAATATGACAGCTTTTAAAAATCACAGGTCTTCTGTTTTTATAGTTTATAGTAGCATCCTTCTCAGGTAATGGCCTTTGTTCGCTTCACCTCCTTGTTTCTGCTGTAACTCATTATGTTCAGGTTTGAGGTATTCGTTTTGCAAGGTTACGCAGGTAACCTTTTCCTTATATATTTTTAACACTTCCAAAAAAAGTATAAAAATAAAAATGTTATAATTTTATGAGTGTGGATTCTCAAATCTGTACCACCATCAGTATTGAAAGTATTGGTTTCGATTCACCCATCCTTAATTTCCACAGTAGGTGTTCACAGCAATTAGTCACTTATTGACATCCTTCTTCTTCTGCCTCATCAACTCATTTTATGCGTGTTCTTTGATATAATAACATGCTGTTGATGAAAACATTGTAATGAAATTGTGACCAATATTTCTTTGGGTGTATATGTGATTATGAATATGTTAGAGGAAATCATAACAGAGGCTGGAAAAATAATATTTACAAAAGTATAATCATCACCTGTATGCCTGCTATATGTCATCTTACTCTTAAAATAAAATCGAAATTTAAACGAAATTAAAGATTGAATAACTTCTGTATTTACTCAAGCCTGTTTTTCTTTTTTTTATTAATTCAAGTTGGTTGTGTTGTAAAATATTGAAAGATAAGTCTCCTAAATTGGATCTGTAAAGCGTTGAACTCCTGAAATCTTTACCGATCCAGGGGACCGCTAGTAAGTTTAAACTTGTTCATGAAATCACCAGCAGGGGGTGACAAACTGTTTATTTTGCTAAATGAATTATGTTGCCGCCGACATACTCTACAATCTGCCTTCACCTCAGCAGCAGGGGCGCCGTTTCCCATTTTAATTGAAAACACACTTAATGGATTGTTATTGATATGAGGACGGACAGACTTTTCTGAACGAGGTTCCTAGATGCTCTGTGGCCGATGGAGCGACTGCCTTGTCCTGAACAGATGGAGATCTGTGAGCCAATCGCAGCCCTCCTTCCAGGGACGTCGTTAGGCCTATCTTGGTGGGCCCAAGCCCCCCCCCCCCCCATGATGTTCAAAAGCGCCCCCTACAATTATCTATTTTTTTTGTCAAGGAAATCGCAACATGCCTGCACTCAACATAATAAGCCAGAATATGAGTTGAAAGAAATCCTAATACAATAAGAAATTGTCTGTTTCCAAGAGCTTATTGATGGATACATTTTCTAACCAATTTTCCAAGAACTCACCCCAATATGTAGACTTAAATCATTCCAACTCTTACATTTGTTTAGCTTATTTATATTTTTAAAAAGGAGGACATCCTGAAGACTCAGGAGGGGGAAGCAGGAGGTCTTAAGGCAAGCAAGAAAAGAGAGTGAGCCAGAAAACCGGCCCTGATAGATGCTCTGCTGTACTCTCTACCGTAATAAATTCTGAATTAAAGAAACACCTTAAAGATGTGATGAAACATTTCAGCATGCACTTCGGAAACCGCTAGGGGCTAAGCCCCCCCCCCAGCCTCTAAATCCTAGTGACGTACGTCCCTGCTTCCTTCTGGTGGAGCTCACGGGAGGACTGTCCATGGACCTATTAAAGAGCGCAGGAGCCGTTACCATCGCAGCTCCGGCGGACAAAGACAATATGCAGTATAACAGCAAATCCATGCTAAAATCCATCTGATCAAACACATCTGTAGGCCTACCTGCTGTAATATCACACAAGACCCTGAGAGGAAGATGTCTGAACGACGGTAATATTTTACCACGAACATACACGGTCTCATTACGGTTGGGAAAGTTGAAACACATTCAACTTGTTTTAATAAGCCGTTTTCTTTAATAATAGCCCAAAAAAATCAAAATTACCTCATTCCTATGATAATTTCCGTCTCAAAGACTGAAGGTTTAAGCATATCAGCTTACATCTCAGAACCTGTGATTACCACATTCATGACGATGTTATTTATATAATATTGTGATGTTCTCACTGAATGAACTCAAAATCGCCGGTGAAGAAGACTGGACGCTTCATTAATCTCTGAGGTTTTATTCACTTTTCTTGTTCAAACCGCTAGTTGTGCTATTTCTGAATGAATCCATTGATAAATACAGTATCGCTATCGCACAACGACAGTGTTTGTGTCTGAACTTTCCGTAGTGTCCAATAGAGGTCGCCGTCTTCAGCCTCCCTATAACATAGCGCCTGTCCTGGGGCTGATTCAGCCAATCAGCATTAAGATAGCTACAGCGCCTGTCCCATCAGCCTCGCGCTAAGGCACCGGAATGAACCAGTTCTTCCTGGGCCGGGAAGGAAAAGTAAAACGGGTTTTCGGAAGCTCAACAGAAAGTAATATTTTCTTAAAAAACAACAACACTTTGACACTGGTACAAACAACCGACCCTTTGACCTTAAAGGTCCAATGACATGGCACTAGGTGAGAAGCCGTTACAAGCCATTTTGAAAATCTATCTCTTATGACATCACAAGTGGGCGTATCCCCCTAGATGTGTGCTGGATTTTTGCTCTTTGCTACCAGCCTACCCAGTGGACTGTAGCAAACGTTGCTCATCTATCCATCACAAATCTAGGTAGACACGCCCACTTGTGATGTCATCAGGAAAACAGATGTTCTTTGTTTTAACACTTCCTAATCATACAAAGAAAATAACTGTCAAAAGCGTAAGGATTATTATAAATATATATATAAATATATATACGTTTGTATGTGTACGTGTGTGTAAAATGCAAAAGCAGTGTACTGGATTCTAAGCCATTTTACAGGAGAGATAAAGACTTCAGACCGAGGGAGCAGGGCAGCCTATGTGCCATCATCCTGTAGAAGGGTTGGGGGGAGTGTTGATGGGCGCCACGGTAAATGTTAAGCGTTAATATATGTGTCAAGTGTTGATATATGATTACGCCCTTTATTTGAAGGGACAACGTGATGACGTCACTACGTTCTTGTGAAGCAACGCGGGGGTCAACCGTCCCGTTGTTCTTTTTTGTTGTGGTTGGAACTGACTGAACAGTAGTCAGTCATGTATTCTAGAGAATAAGTACGCCAAAGGCTAAAGAGAACATGTCGATCTGCTTATTCTTCAACACGCCAGAGAAGAGGAGTCACCGCTCCATCTAAGCTTAACAGTAAACCTTAAGTTACTGCTTTGACGGGTTTAAAATGCCCAACCGATAACTCCACATCCCAGGCGCTGAGTTTCTGGGGACGCATGGGGGTGAGGGATGCCACCACCATCTCGCTCAATATCATCTTGGCCCGTACATACACATGTAGTCAGACTTGGTCAACATATCTTCTGCTTCAATACCATGGACCTGATAGAAAACAAGAATGTATTTGTCCTTTTGCTGTAAAATATAATCTGTAAAACGTTTGTTTTGTGGGCATCCCTGGCTGAAGTCTGTGTGTCATCGTGTGTACTGCATCTCCTCTCATGTCGACCATCACCCAAGGGAATCTACAGAGGACACAACGTAGCCCAACAGCAATCCACAGGAAAAGGTATTGTGAGGCATTTTACTATATAGTAATCGTCATGTTGTCTCTACGAAAAGAAAGTCCACCTGCTATCCGCAGCATCCAAGACAATCACGTGAAGAACTGCAGAAGAGCCAACGCCTTGACGTGCGCACCCTGTCGCGCCACCCTCGTCTCCTCCTCTCATCTCCGCCCAATCGGTGACCTGGACCGTAGCAGAACGCGACTGAACACGGACGGCTACCAATGAGGTGAAAGGATTATTATACAAGGGGTCAAAGGTCAAGAGCGATGGTTCACTGGTCGTGTGTCCTCTAACCCCCCCACCTGGCCGGGCTGTAGTCGGGATCAGTCACTGTGTCTCCTCCACTGGGATGAGCTTACAGCAGCCGGCCACAAGGAGTGCGACTTGGTTTGTTTTTTACATTGGCAGAATCTGGACCGGGAATAGTGTGGACTTAATCTATTTTTCAATCCTTCCCAACCCTGTATTGTTTTTTATGTTTTTTGGAACCTTTGTTACCTTATTTTAGTGTTTATCTGATTTGTGCAATATCCCAGCACCTTTTTAAAATGTGCGGTTTTATTTAGTTATTTAGTAGCTTTTTATACAATCTAGTTGGAGGTCGTATCCGGATTGAGAAAGCTGTATGCATGCATTAACAAAAGAGCTGGCCATGGTGAAGATGTCACGGTTGCTCTATGATTTGCTCCACAGGCATTGGTTCTTAGACAGGTGCGGGCGTGGCGAGCGGAGCTGGGCACCGCAACGTGGCACACCTGGACCTCATCAACTAATCACACACTTTCAAAAGCCTGGCGGGGACTTCTTCGTCGGCGCTAGATTATTCCGTCTCATTCGGTATTTTGGCTGACGTGTGTACATCGACCTTCGATTCCCTAACCTGATTTTGTGATTCCTAAACGTTGTGTTATCTTTTCGTCAGTTGCCAGTTCCTCGCCAGTGGATTACCCCCGGACTGCAACCTCCGGTGCCTCCGCCAGCTACGCCTACCCGCTCCTGTCTTCGCCTTGCCCGCTGGTTATCTTTTGAGTTCCCCTTTGTTGACAATAAACCGTTGATTGTCCGTACTGTCTCTGTCTCTGCATCCGGGGTCCAAACCAACCTTTTCGCTACCGTAACAGAAGAGCTATTCAACCTTGCATCTTGATAATATTTGTACATTGTGGATCAAATGTAAAATCAAAAGACAACCAATCCAGGCAATCCCTCTAATTACTGGGTGTTGTTAAAATCAAGAAGAACTGTACGATACGCCAAAAAAACCTGAATATGTTGATCTCATTACACTACAAACATCTTCAATCGCAGTCTTTAGCAAAAGAAACATGTAGTATATTTATAATAAAGACTTATACAAAATTGAGAAGATGTTTTTTTATTATTTTCGTCCGAACCTCTTAAACATAAGCCTATTTTCTTCTATGATTTAAGTGTGCAAAAATAGAGAACGCTTCATTGTAAAAGTTCAATTTAAATCTGTTTACACATGCAATTTCGACTACATCCGATATCTTTTGAATGTTACTCACCAAATCACCAAAGACTGAGCAAAGGAAGATAAAGACCAAAAACTTTTAAATAAAACATAACGTTGAGACGTCAACAAAAAGTCATTGGAAAACGGTGTGAAAATAGCGACACGGTTGGTGATAACAGGGTGACAGCGCGGAGGTATAGATGGTTGAAATGAATCTGATTTGGCTCAAAGTCGGTCTGTTTGTTATGGACCGGTGTTAAGGAATTTGTCAGAATGCCAACTCTTTTACAAAACCCTTTTAAGAATTTGTGAGCCTAGCTCCAACATCCATCCAGCCATCTGCAAAGCAACACACGCTTGCGTTTCCTATCTGAGCTCGAATGCGCTGATGTGAGATCGGTTAGGAAGAGGATTTTTGATAGACCACAACATTTAAAACTCATCTAATGGCGCGTTTCCACTGCAGGGTGCGGAACGGATCGGATCGCAAAGGTGCGGGTCGGGTCGCGTTTCCACCGCCAAAAGTGGGCGCGACCCGGACTTTGCCGTACCCGGTCCGGCCCCATTCTCGGGACTCCTCCGTTGCGGTACCCAAAACGAGACCAGACGCCTGAAAGGGTCCCGTGAAATTCTAGCTACACCCCCCCTCCGTTGATTGGTCGACAGAATCGTCACTTCCGGGTGACGCGGGGATAAAAACAAACAAACAGTAGCCTCGAGGCATTATTCTTTACAATTAACATGTCGCGTAAAAAGCTTGCTTGGGCGAACAAGGAGGTGGAGACGTTCGTCTGCATTCTTGGGGAGGAAGAAGTTGTTTACGATGTTTACGTAGCTGCCGCGGCGATCGACATCCGGCCTACCACCAAGGGTACTGTCGGCAGTGGAAACGCGACCTCGGAACTGAGCTGGGCTATACCGCCCCCTCCCTACCGCACCTTTGCGATCCGATCCGTTCCGCACCCTGCAGTGGAAACGCGGCATATGGCCCCGTCCACACGAAGCCAAAACGGGCGAAACCGTTCCGTTTTTGATCTATCCGGTTTCAGAGTATCTCCGTAAAGACGGAGTCAAGCGAAACCGGGTAGATCTGTAGAAACGCTGTATTACCCATGCCAGGCCCATAAGAGGCGCCGTCACGTTAAAATTGTACCGGGGGCGAAAATTGTACCGGGTACGTCATCAGTTGTCCGTTGCCAGGCAGGTTTCAATCGCGCTCATGTTACCGAAGACTAAATAATATAATACAGATAACGGATCGCTAGATAACACTTGTTTTTACTTTATATTTGTGTTGCATTTAATCGTTTAATCGAATTTAGCTAGTAAACTGAGTGTTTAATGTGTATCATAGTCTAGCTAGCTTGTGTTAATTGAATTTCCCTAATTTAATTTAGAGAATACATTATAGGTAATAGATAGATAGATAGATAGATAGATAGATAGATAGATAGATAGATAGATAGATAGATAGATAGATAGATAGATAGATAGATAGATAGATAGATAGATAGATAGATAGATAGATAGATGGGTAGATAGGTGAGCACAGGCATTTACTAACCAGTAAATGTTTTTTATTATTATTATTGACGTTATCCCCATAAAATTTAGCTATTACTGTGTAGGGAAATAGATAAGTACAATGCAATACAATACAAATATAAAGTTAGGAACGCCAATAAATTGGGCAAGGAGAAGACGAAGCGTTTGGGTGCACCCCATCAATGAACGGAGACAAGAACAGGGGGTATACCACAATCTGGTCCAGGAGCTCCGTGCAGATCCTGAGTGTGCAATGGCAGAACCGTATGGTATAGCCTAGTCATGATGACCTATAATTTAGTTATTATCCCTCTCTGGTATAAGTACTCTTTTGCATATATATATATATATATATATATATATATATATATATATATATATATATTAGAGCTGTCAGTTAAACGCGTTATTAACGACGTTAACGCAAATCAAATTTAACGGCGTTAAAAAAATTATCCCGTGATTAACGAAATTATTTTATTAAAAAAAAAAAAAAAAAAAATTTGCCTGACTGCTATGTCCAAATGACATTTGTTCAAAGCAGTCGTTTAATTGCACTATAGGCTCTTTTTTTGTATCGTCCTGTTTTGATCAGTATATGCCAATGTTGTTATCAATAAAAGATCATTTGCACAAGGCAAGCCGATGCACTTCACCATGTTGATAAGAGAATTAAAATGAGAAGAATTATGGGGCAAAAAAATCAAGGGATATTTAGCATAGAAAAATAATTTGCGATTAATGCGATTAATCGTGAGTTAACTATGACATTAATGCGATTAAACACGATTAAATATTTTAATCGCTTGACAGCTCTAATATATATATATATATATACATAGCCTACATACTTTTTTTTTTTTTTATCCCTCGGGATAAATACAGTGATGTTATTGCTGTGCTGGACTCAGTAGCCAGTCTATTTTATTTGAGTGCTCGAGACACTTCAAGTTATTTTTCCTTAAATCCAGACAGTTAATACATGATCTGATACCAGAGAGACAGTTAATACATGACAATGCATTTTTTAATTTTGCCTGTGTTTTCTTTTATTATCTATTTTATTGTATGAAAATGTTTCTATGTGAAGCACTTTGAGTCTACTTCATGTATGCAATTTCTATATAAATGAAGTTGCCTTTCCTAAAATAAAAATATATATTACAAGTAATCTGGTTTCTACCTTCATGGTGTGATTATCCATATATTATGTGACTTGATTTCGTCTATTTCCCATTATGGTTAATGGTTTGGGTACTTAGTCCACCATTGTTGATTTCTCACCTGAAGAGCCAATCTCCAGAGCTATGGCTCGCCAGGCAATGTCTTTTTTGGAGTTGTCTTTGTAATGACGGGAACTTTGGTCATACAATTCGGCATATTTCTCCACCTCGACGACCAGTCTCTCATCATCCATTCTAGTAATTGTTTCTCACAAACGAAAGAGGGCGACATCCAGTGGTGAGGAGTATATATAGAGGTGCCTACGGGACCCGGGATGTATGAACCAGCTTTTAAAAAGCGCTTTTTCAGGGGCGGCGACGCTAGGGAATAGAACATTGGTGTGAAGACTTCGGCTGGCGCACTGCCGCGCGGCTAGTCAGGCCTGGTGTGGGCTAGTACATCCGGAATAATGGGGGCTGACTTTTTGACGCACCGCTTCGGCGCCGGTGTGTTTAGGCCCTAAAGGTAAGGCCACACTGCACTCGCGTTGAAAATCGGCATTTTTGCATAGGGAACCATTGGTGTAGGCGCGTAGACGCGTTAAAGCAGCGCTATAGTGGCGTTAGACGCGGCATACGCACGTAATGACGCGCGTAAACGCACCAACACACCAACGAGCAAAGTAAAAAAAAATGGAACTTTTGACGCGCCTAAACGTGACGCTTAGCCGCGATAGCCAACCAGCGTGATGCTTGACCCGACGTCACTGGCAGAGAGTAGTGACGCTTGCACAGAAGCATACGGCCGACATCTTTCTTTATTCTGGGTGGAAATAGTAACATAGTTACACCATTAAAAGCGTCAATGTAAACATTTTTAGCGAGAAATGTGCATTTTACTTTCATAATGTTCGTTCGGTGAATGTGAAGGATGTTTGGTTTGATAGTTATGACGAAGAGGGAACGCTCAATTCACTTGCATGGACAGCGTCTTTGGTTGCTAAGCAACCTCAAGGTCTTTGGTGGACTATTTCTCTGCTGATCAACGCTACGAATGCTGGAAACACACCAGACACACCATGTGAAGTTATTTAACCCGATTATTGTTATTTATACCCAAGATTATTTAATCTAACCCGATCTAAACTCTATCATGCTCCCAAACACGGCGGCGTTTGGGTTTCCTACCTCGGACTCCTAAATCCAGCGCAGCCACAGGCGCGTTGGCGCGTTGAACCATTTTTGTGGCACACAATGATCAAGCGTCAAGTTAGGCACGTTATGCGCGTTTTTTAACCCGAAAAACGCGGTGAAATCAGGCCTTGAGATGCGGAGACAGCTTCACTCTACCAGTGTCTCGTACGGTGTGGAATGAGAGCTCGTGAAGACACTATTGCGTAAGTACGCCTGCGTGCTTGCGCAATAGCATACTGCCCGAGATTGCAGTATCTTTGTCAAATCTGTCCCTGGGAAAAGTAACGTTGAGGGTTGCCGCGGTATACGGCATTACCGGTGTTGAGGACAACAGTTGCACACCGGCAACACAGTTATTATTTATTTATTTTTCCAGTAATAAAAAAAATATTCTGTAGAAATTAATAAAATAATTATAATTAAGAAAATATTTTTTTTATAATAATAAATGGATATAATAATAGATAGGCTACCTAATAAACCGTTGGAACACACAAGACCGGTAACCATAGCAACGCCGGTAAACAAACCCCGCGAAGCCCAATACCTACGAGAGCTCCCCGCGATACGGCCATCCGGAGGCGCACAGAGTTTTTGGCTGTGATATTATATATAATATAATATTATACTATTATATATAGAACGTCAGGGGCGATTCTAGGTTCTGACTTTTGGGGGGGCTGAATCCCAGGAAGCCACAGGGGTCTATGAAGTAAATAAAGTCCTGTCCACATTTTTTTTATTCCACAACCTTTATATCTATCTTAATTACTATGCTGTTGTATGTCTAAGCCAATAGCTGGCAGTGTCAGCTAAAAAATGCAGTTCTGAACCACTAAAGTGATGAAAGGAAAAAAGACTGTTTGGATGAAGGAATAATCCATGGATTTGAACTGTACAAACAAATTTGAGGCATATAAAATTTCCTTTGTGTAAGTTTCACTAAAAAATGACCATATTTTCCCTTTTTTTTATTTACACAGTTACTGAAACACATTGGTATTACCTGTACTAGATCAATAATATGTGAAACATACCACTTTTTCGGGAGCACTAAATTATGTCACCTCAGTTTCATGGACCAATACAATTTTATAAATTGTATCAACATACATTTTTATTAATGTATGTTTATGCAAAAAAATCAACAAGTACAGCATGTACTCGGCTAATACTATGATTAACAGACCACTATTTAGGGAGCACTAAACTATGTTGTCTCACTTTCAGGGACCAATACATTTTTATAAATCTTCTGACGCAAAAAAATAAGGGTGCTAATTTTCAGTAAAAAAACAAAAAGCTGGCATTATATTATCAGCTGAGGGCGTTTTCATTGCCAACGTGTGCTAATCAACAAGTAGGCCTGCCGCCTACAACATGTTCTAGAACAGTGATTCTCAATAATTGTCTGTCATTCCCCCCCTAGGCGCCTTCCCTGAATTGAAATAGCCTCCTATTGAGAACCTGCTAATATTTATTTATTTAAATTAATAAAATTAGCGGAGATAACATCTGCAACAACTTACAACTTTTCCAACTTCAGTTTTTTAACTCAATTTGTAACATTTAAACAATACTGCGAAGTCTGTGTGAATCTCAAAACAGAGAAACAAGAGCAAATGATTCACTGGGGTTTGCATTTAATTTAAAATATTTTTAAACAATCGGTCACTTGTCAGCTTCATCAGCTTATTCCCTTTCAAAAAAAATAATATATGTTCATCTTTCAAGCATCAATAAAGACACCAAGTCCCTCTGTCATGACTCTGTAAGATCAAAATTATCGTAAAACTTCTGACCCTTGGTATTATGTTTATTTAAAATAAAATAAGTAACTTATTAAAATAAATAAATAAATAAATAAGACCCAGTCCCGTCTGCCACTCGCTCAGCTGAGGGCGTTTTCATGAGTCTCATAGTATTAGAACATGTGGTACTTGTTGATTAGCTCAGTTGTTATGGCAATGAATACGCCCTCAGCTGATAAAATAATGCCAGAGTTTTTTTTCAACTGAAAATTAGCACCCATGTCAACTTTTTCTGCTCCTTGCACCTTATCATGCTTATCATGCTACGCAGCATTACAAGCCTCTGCCGACTAAACCATGAAGCAATTCAAGAGGAGGCATAGATAGAATCGCCTTGTGGTCAACTGTCATTTAATACATCTGACAGATTATGTCAAGGTTTTAAAATGATTATTGTTATTATTACCTGGTCATGTTATTACATAGCTGGAAATCGTGGATTTTCTGATAAAGACTAGCTAGCCTTTTTGACAGACAAAACAGGAGAAACTATGTTAGGTGTGCTCGTGCTGCATTTTTGGTTTAGTCAAACAGGAGACTCCCACCCACAAATCAGAGATTCCTGCAGGAAGGTTGCGCTCGATTTCACAAGCCCATTTGAGCCTGTTCAGTAGTGTAAAACATCCATTCTCTCATTGCTTGTGTAAAAAAAAAGCGGTTGAACATGAGATTTGAGGACGAAACGATAGGGTGGGCTAAGGCAAGTCTAGCTTCGCCACTGTAGAACGTTATAAGACACTGTCACCGAGAATTGGCGCGCTGCCAGACGCTGTCACCGAGTGTGAGAGGAGAGTTGACGGAGAAGATGGCGGTTGACCTAGTTTCAAAGTTTATACCGTTTATACTCGGTAATACCGGTGTTGACACGAGTGTATTACTCAATGTAAAAATGTCCACATCGCGGCAACCCAATGCGCCGAATTGAAAAAGGAAACCGCTATAATGAAATAGCGGTAATATTTCCACATTGATTGATAAAACAACCGGGGATGGCTGTTTCAGAAGGGGGATGATTTTGATCATTTTAATTCCAAAGGGGGATGCCATCCCCCCTCAACTCGAGTGCTGGTTATCAGCCCCATAACTAACTAAGAAATTTGGACAGGAAATGTGGTGGATTTCACTTCATGTTTCATTGTGATATTTCAGTGTTTCCCCTGTATGCACCTAGCAGCGGCGGCACGCCGCTTCTGAAATGTGACCGAAATGTGACCGCTGCTGAATTTCTTTTTTTTAACTAGAGAAGAGGAGAGCTTCATATTAACGGAGGAACTTCCGCAGATTCTGAGTTTGCGGTTCAATAGATCAGTGAAACATCGTTGCGACACAATTGAGTGGAGTAACCCAGAGAACCAGCTGCAATATTGTTTTCATCCAAACGAGCCGTCTTTAGCGAACGGTGAACTGCATTGGCTTCTACGAGCAGTCGGCTTTCAGCCGCGAGCTGGACCACAATGGTAAAATTTTACCACAATGGTAAAATTTCAATAGCGTCGCCATTATTGACTCTAGAGCCCCAAAACTTGCCTTACTGTACGTCCACACCAGAAGCGAATTGAGCGACCAAATCGCCGGAAGTCATTCACTTTCTATGGGCAAGAGCGACCAAAGCGACCAATGCTACCAGCGGCCAAAGTTGAGCGACCAGAGCATCAAAAAACAGTTGAAAACTTTTTAACTTTATGCAAATGACTATGACGCGCTTCAGCGGCCAAACACTGACAGCCAATCGGAATGTAGACGCTCTTTGCTTGCATGGATCCCAGGGAACACCGGCAGGCACTTTGGTTCCTACCTACCTTTATTCACTCACTGAACAAAATGTCGGCTTAAGTATTAATCGCGGCTGTAACTCGGCACCCGGTGTTGTACGACCCAACCCTTTTTCAGTTCAGAGATCGAAACGACAAGGCTCTGGCGTGGGCGGAGGTGTCATGCGTGGTTGGTTGGTCTGATGAGTGAGTTGATGAAACGTTTGAGATTATTGTAAAATAGGCGCCATACATGCCTGCTAACCGAGATCCTAGCATACTAATCTTCCTTGCTCTGAATGGGACAATATCGTTTTAAAATATCGAAAATACATACGTTGTGCAAAGGAATAATACGTTGTGCAAAGGAATAATGCACGCATAATAATGCAAATTAATAATGCACGGAACAAACGTGTCACTTCAATGCGATTTAATTGAGGATAGACAGCTGACAAATGACCATTTAGCTTTTATCCAAAGCAACTTACAATAACACAACATGGCAGGGCCAGTGAGTGAGGGTGAGGATGACACAGACCAGGCAGCACCAGGGAGAGCACCGGTCGAGGACCAGGAGGCACCAGGGAGAGCACAGGCCGCTGACCAGCTAGCACCACAGGCCGAGGAGCAGGCAGCAGGAAAGAGCAGGAGAAAGACAGGACGAGGCAGAGACCAGACTCGTGATGCTCTTGATGCGGAGAGGCTCATCACAGCTATAGAGGCTGTTAGCAATCGAGTAGTGAGTCAGAGTCCTCCAGAGCAGGGCTTCTCAAACTATATGGGGCCGGGGACCCCCCCATAGGGCAGAAATTATTTCAAGGACCCCCTCATAACCGCAACAAAAATGTAATCATATAGGCTATGTCATGTCTATTTTTTCTGTTAGATGCTTTTGAACTCTTTTATGCTTCAATCATTCAGTGCTAATACCACAATAGTGTTAAATAAGCATTTTATTGTATTTTGGCATAACTTTACAATATGTAAATAGATTTTACTTTTTTATAAATGTGTGTATAAAAATGTCGCCAACACACACACACACCGAACACACACACACACACACACACACACACACACACACACACACACACACACACACACACACACACACACACACACACACACACACACACACACACACACACACACACACCGAACCCAAACAAAACCAGCTAAAACATGACACGGCAACATTGCCCAATGTTGTCACAATGGACATGGGACAACGGCAGAGGACATGTTTATTTCCAAATGTCTGCAAGGATTGGTTTACAAGAGAGATAGTAAAGTGGTGCAAAACAGTTTAATTATTCACCCACGTAAACACGTTACCTACTGTTACCAATGGTCCATCGTAACAAATCGCCTGCTCGGCATGCCATGCATATATGGATGCAGCTTTGAAGGGGACGCAAAACACAGCTTTGGCAACGCTGTTGAACGCTGATTGGCAGTCATCACGCGTTTCCTGCCGAAAAGTTGAAATATTTCAACTCAAGCAGCATTTGACGAGCCGCAAAATACGTGAACGCGCCTGCAGCGCGGGCACGGGCGTGCTGCGCTGCAAATCAAATCTTGCCGCGCCGCAAATCAAATTTTGCTCCCGGTTTTCTCAGCAGCAAGTGGTCCGGCAGCAAACCCGCAACGCGTCTCTACATTCACTTTGAATGGGATCGTGCTGCGCGTCATCTTTTTGCGTCTTTTGGTGTGAACGCAGGGCAGACTCGAGCATGCGTTGACAGGTTGACGCAATGTTAACAGAGTTACTATTGGCCGAAAATTAAAGCAGGGGGAGGGCTGAACTTGTGCCTGTTTAATTGGCTTTTATTTAGGTGCGAGATGTGAAGGTAAAGCCTGAGGGAGTTTGACGTAATGTAAAATCCGAGTGTTCATTGGTTTAACGTTACGCCGACGGGAGTAATGACGACCGGTGTAAGTACCATATCGGCTCGGCTACAGCAATAAGGTTTTTTATGGCTTGAATTAAAGAGCCTGTAATGATCTTTCATTTTGAACATAGACCATTCCCAACCTATCTGTATGGATAGTTTTCTTCTAAAAACAAAACATCCCTCGGAATCATCTTGACTGTTAAGATAAGCCGTCCGTGTTGCTAGATTGGGCAAATTTTCTGCCTGATTTGGCTACTTTGAATCACGTTAGGCTGGAAAAACGGGACATATGCCCAATCTGGCAACACAAACCGAAACTAGACATAGACCTACTCGCGCTCACACATGTGCTCGCTGTTGCCTCGTGGTTGCTATGACTACAGCCAGAGCTACAGCACAAAACAGCCAATCACAACTGTCCGACGTACAGTCAATCACAATGTACACCCATTCAAGCGTACAGCCAATGATATTGTGTAACGTAATCAGCAGACGACGGACCCCGAGCCGATCTGGAAGCCGAGCCGATAGTGTACTTACACCGGCCCAACATTTTTTCCATAAATACCGATATGTTTATGTTGTAACAACAAGCTCTTCACTGACCCCCTGGCAACGCACCGCAGACCCCCGGGGTCCGGGGACCCCACTTTGAGAACCGAGGGTTTAAATGACATTAAATGACTGCCGTTTTTGAAATCGTCGCATAAACCAACTAATCGACAAGACGAGGGATAAATGACAAGGGATATATATTTTGTTTTTTATCCCTCTATTCCCCACTATTCACGGAGCCTGAGGTGAATAATTGTTAATTAAATAGTCTAAGATAGATAGATAGCCTAGTCAAGTCTTTATTAATACCAAACGACACAGTCCATTTAGGTGGTTCGGCCCACACAGGACAGTTAAGTAGCCTACAAGACCACACAGAACAAGTCTGACTGGACATTAGGCCTGCAGCGGATTCGAATTGTATCCAAATCCGTTCGGTTCGTTTACCACAGTTCGGAGCATTCTGGAGATCCGCGGATTTCGGTTTCATGAAGGCATTGCCTTATGTAGCGTATGTTGCCTACTGTAGCCTGCGTCCGATACAAAAGGGTGTTTAGGACCCAGCGGAATGCATTCTCTCCAGTGCTGCCCGAGCCAATGAGGTAGCTGTAATAGGTTGTTTTCTGAAGTTCAAGCGCACGATTCCTAAATTTAAAGAAAGTAATTGATACAATTATATTCTAAATATACGGGAGATAAATACAAACGGGTGATAAGCGGGATAACGGCCTTCGAGGTCGACCGGTTCGATGGAAATAATGGACAGGTAGAGGCAACTCTGGCTTCATGCTGCGCTCGTCGCCAGAGTTCTAAGCCTCGTCGGCCGTTATCCCTTACATGTGTCAGTGCACCATGTTTTCAAATGCATTTAGGGGAACATTTATTGCACAAAAAAGCCTTGCAAGTTGTCTGATTGCAGTCAATTAACACATTGCAAATAGCCTGTGGGTCTCATTCATTTTTGTGTTTCTCCCCCAAACCCTCCGTCAAAAAAAAGTCTGCCTTTTTACTACCACGGACATGATCCTAATCCGAACCGTATCCGAAACCGAGGCCCAAAACGGTTATCTGAACCGAACCGTGGACACACTGATCCGTTTCACCCCTACTGGACATACACACAATACATCACATTAAAACTAGACACGCGTTGATAGATAGGTAGACAGATAGGCCTAGATCGATAGATATGTTCCATTATTTGCCTTGCGGAGCCAACCAGTCATGTGCACGTATGCAAATTAGCCATGTGCTCCAATGTCTATTTGTTATACATATTTGAACTAGCCTACTACAGCACGCAGGGTTTTTTGTTCTCGGTTGTAATTAGCCTACATTTTAGTATTTAGAGTTTCTTTAGATTGGGGGGAATCACTGTCCTACTTGTAGTCGTAGCACTTTATCCGACAAGCAAAACCGTCTCGGCAATATGGCCAAAGTATATGGGAGTTCACTCTTTGATATGGCTGTCTGTACTAAAAGCCTACGGCTCCTTTAAATGCGTCTGCATAATTGAATTGTACGTCTTTAGCGACCAAAGCGAACAGAAATATTCGCAGCGAAACTTTGTGAGCGACCAAAGCGTCAAGCTTTGGTCGCTCCTGGTGTGGACGTACGGTTAGCCCACCCTATCGTTTCGTCCTCAAATCTAATATTCTAATATATTTTTACACAAGCAATGAGAGGATGGATGCTGTACACTAATGAACAGGCTCAAATGGGCTAGTGAAATCAAGCGCAACCTTCCTTCAGGAATCTCTAACCTCGGATTGGTGGGTGGGCGTCTCCTGTTTGACAAAACCAAAAATGCAGCACGAGCGCACCTAAAATAGTTTCTGCTGTTTTGTCTGTCAAAGAGGCTAGCTAGTCTTTATCAGAAAATCCACGATTTCCAGCTGTGTTATAACATGACCTGGTAATAATACTATAATTTTAAAACCTTGATATAATCTGTCAGATGTCTATTAAATGACAGTTGACCACAAGACGATTCTATATAGGCCTATGCCTCTTCTTGAATTGCTTCATGTTTTAGTCGGCAGAGCCTTGTAATGCTGCGTAGCATGATAAGCATGATTAGGTGCAAGGAGCAGAAAAATATCAATATATGTTGATATGGGTGCTAATTTTCAGTTGAAAAAAAATGCTGGCATTAGTTTATCAGCTGAGGGCGTATTCATTGCCATAACAACGTGAGATAATCAACAAGTACAACATGTTATAATACTATGAGACTCAGGCAAACGCCCTCAGCTGATTAAAAGTGTCAGGGGGGGGCGTGAGCGGCAGAAGGGACTTAGTGTCTTATGTATTTATTTATTTATTTTAATAGGTTACTTATTTTATTTTAAATAAACATAAGACCAAGGGTCAGAAGTTTTACAAGAATTTTGATCTTACAAAGTCATGACAGAGGGACTTGCTGTCTTTATTAATGCTTGAAAGATGAACATATATCATTTTTTTTGAAAGGGAATAAGCTGATGAAGCTGACAAGTGACCAATGTTTACTTTTTAAAAATATTATAATTAAATTCAAACCCCAGTGAATCATTTGCTCTTGTTTCTCTGTTTTGAGATTCACACAGACTTAGCAGTCTTGTTTAAATGTTACAAATTGAGTTAATAAACTAAAGTTGGAAATAGTTTTATGTTGTTGCAGATGTTATCTCCGTTAATTGTATTAATCTAAATAAATAAATATTAGCAGGTTCTCAATAGTAGGCTATTTCAATTCAGGGAGGGCGTCTCCTAGTGGGGGAATGAAGGAAAAATTATTGAGAACCACTGGTCTAGAACATGTTGTACTTGTTGATTAGCTCACGTTGTTATGGCAATGAAAATGCCCTCAGGGCTCTTTATGGTCTTACTGCAACCTTATGTTTTGAAAAATATATCTCTACTTATTTCTGCGAAATTTATTTTTAGCAAAAATGTCTACATAATTTTTTTTTAGCAACATTTTCAGTCGCCATTATTGACTCTAGAGCCCCAAAACTTGTTCAATAGAGGCATGGCCTATTTATGCTCCTACTACAACCTTTGTGATGGGGAGAGGGGAGGGAGTGGGAAGATGCATTGGTTTGAGGCACAGACCTTTTTGATTGTTGTAGTATTTGGGTTATGGGATTTTAATGTATAGGGTGGTTGTTGATATAAATATTTTTTGTTAAATAATGTTTTTAAAGATTATACTTGTCATATGTTCAATCTCTCCTTATTTCCCCTGCTCATTAATGTGCACAAATGTACTGTATGTATGTTTCCAGTAGAGGCATAGAAACCTCCCGGCAGGGTGCGCTTTGCGAGCACACAAAAAAAATTGCGCGCGAAAAACCTAACATTTCCCCTCCGCTGCTGCAACTCCATCCTAGGGGAAACCCTGCTGATGATCTAATGAACCGCAAACTCCGAATCTGCGGAAGTTTCTCCGTTAATATGAAGCTCTCCTCTTCTCTAGTTAAAAAAAGGAAATTCAGCAGCGGCGGTCAAATTTCAGGTGCATATAGGGGAAACACTGTCCTATGACAACAGCTGAAGCTGAGAGATGTTTCTGAACTTTGAAAATAATTAAGACATTCCTGCGGAATTCAATGGGCCAGGAACGTCTGAATGTACTGGCCATGCTCTCCATGGAGAGGGAACTAGTCCTCAACATGCATGATTTCAATGAGAAAGTCATTGACCGCTTTGCTGCACTGAAAGAGAGACTAGCAAAACTTTAGTACAAATAATGTAGTCTCTCTCTCTCTCTGTCTCTGTCTCTGTCTCTCTCTGTCCCCCCCCCCCCCATTCACCTGAGGATGGACACTGGGTTACAGCCCCCCTCACAACCGCACACCACCACCCAACCCCTTTCAAGTGTATATTGTTTATAGTTCTCTGCAAACCTATGGTGGCATCATGCCTTCAGTGTTTCTTGAACAACCAAACATAAAAGGTTGCATATTATATTGATGTTATATGCATACTTGACTGTAGATAGATTTATAAGTGAAGTTACCAACACAATAGATTGGCCGTAACACACTCACCCCTTTTAGAATCACATTATCTCTCTCACTCTCACTCTCTCACAAACACACATACAGACAGAGAGAGAATGTAAACTTGTGTATAATTCCCAATTATTATTGATGTATTTGCACTTTTAATCTTGCTGAATTCTACAAGGCAAATAAATTAAGTTAAAACTTAGTTCCCGGCTCCATTCGTCTTTGTAAGGGAATGTTCTATTTTGTCTTTATTATTTTGTCCTAATGCACCAGAATGCTTCGTTTGTATGTGAAAATCACAAACAAATCTTCGGGGGGGGGGGGAAGCCCCCAGACCCCCCTACAGGGGTTTGGTTTACAAACTTTCAGACCCCCCTAAAATAAAATTCAGCAGCCGCCACTGGAAACCGGAGCATTTCTTGTAAATGGTGTGACTTAAAATAATGACATAGCCACCCCCCCCCCCCCTCCCCTTCTGGGTGTAGCCCACCCAGCTCAGCTTTAAGAGGCACGGTAGAGAGACGGAGCTCACATCCTCCTGCTCTCAGGAAACGCAGCCGGGACAGCCAAGGTAGGACAGAAACATTCTCTGATCAGTTATATTGTCACCTGATACAATAGTTGTTGTGGTGCTGATTTTTCTTTGCACCCGGTTGGAATGTTATTGAATGGACGTAATCAGTGGTTATCAGCCCCAAAACTAACATTAGAAATGTGGACCGTAAATGTTGTGGATTTCACTTCATGTTTCATTGTGATTTATGTTATTACCAGTCTGATATTTAACACTGAGTTTTTTATTAGGTCTAACCGGAGCTGGTCTTATCTCGGTGTTGATGGCTGAACCTGGACCTAGGCCAGACCAAGACAACCAGGTGCGTTCACTCTATTTTTTCATGGTCCTAACGGCTCATGTGGCCTCGAGTGTGGCACTTGCCTCCCATTCACTTTGTATTGGACGTGTGCTCACGTGGGATAAGGCATTGTGGGAAGGCCAGCGTGTGGGCGGGTGACCGAGGCGCATCAAAGGGGTGGGACAAAAGCTGAACTTCAGTAAACTTTTTGCAAATAAGTGTTTTGCAGCGCGCGATCGGACAATCGACCTTCAGTTTGCTCTTACGGACTCGTGGTGATTTTAATTTCCTGGTTTTTAAGCACTTCCATCGACAAAGTGGTAAACTCCCGCCAGCAGCCACTAGAGGGGTGGGGCGTTGCCACGCGTTTGATGGGGCTGAGCCATATGAGTTTATGTTTTGGCGTGCTCTAATTTGTATGTAGTCTTTCTGGAAATGTATTACAATCTGGACAATTCTGGACATCTATTAGACGTCCAAACTAGGTCCACTCTTTGGACGTCATATGACAGGTGCAGGAAATGTATACATTATGTTGTTTTTTTGTTGTTATTTTACATTTTCCTGTTTTATTTATTTCAAGTAATTAAGTAATCTTTGTATGCATACATTTTTTATTTTATCTGTTTATTTGTTTAGAAATGGAGTTTGTGGGAAAAGTTCAGTAAATAATTTCATGGTGGCCTATTCACCTTATTCCTAACTTAAACAATTGTGACACCATGCCAGCCATCTCGGTTGGTATCCATGGCCAACTGGTTATGGAGTTGGCCAACTAACCGGGGGGTGGCCGGTTCAAATCCCGACTCGAAACCCGACCGGGACACAGAAAATGTGAATAGGGTGAGTAGCAGTGCCGCAAACTCCTACGTCCTCATCCATGGATGAGGTGCGCTCTCTCTCTCTCTCTCTCTCTCTCTCGGTCTCTCGACAGTCTCACACATGTCCGTCTACTTCTAATGAGCACGACCTTGTCCAATATGAGGTCATTTTTCCTCCAACAATGAGGGAAGCTATGCTTCTAAATGACACCCAAATGGATTCCACACTAATTATGGGAAAGCTTCAAACAAAGTACATCTTCAACCAAAAAACACAAATCGTACAAAAGTCAAATTAGGATGTAATTGCTCTACATGAATTGTGCTTGATAACATCACAGATATTGTTAAAACACAATACAAGCAAACCACGTAAGCTTCACGGACACCCATATATCAGCTTGGTTTAAATGTGTAGAATATAATCATAAGCATGGCAGATGTAGTTATGTAGCATACTGGTGTCATATGGGTTGGGAGGGCAGGGCTCTCCATCCTTATGCCTCGACATGATATTTATTATGTAATTTATTCATATGTTGGCCACATATTTATTCTCCCCTCTCCGTTCCATACGGCATTTGAAATTAAATTCAGTATTTTGATAAATGTGCCTTTCTGGAATTCTAGTGGGAGGAATATAATGATTTTTATGGCATCCAATTCAAAACTAAATGACGCTACAGGATAACACAGTACACACATAAACATAGACACTTACATTTATATTGTTCACCCCCAGCCACAGTGTTTGGTCAAACATTGGAAATTCAATTCAGCAGCCCATAGATGTTCAAAAGATGCAATAATTAAAGAAAGAAAGTTGTAGTATGTCCAGCATACATAGAAAATCCCACAGTGATTATAATGCCATGCCATTGGGGCATAGATGAACACGCCTAAGGGTTACACATCAATTCAGGCTAAAAGTTCCATCAATACAGAATCAATTAAAATATTTTATTGTGTGTGTGTGTGTGTGTGTGTGTGTGCGTTGTTGTTTGTGTGCGTGTGTTTTCAGATGGCCGTGGACAGTGGTAAGACCGTAGTGCTGGCAGCACTGGGCCGGCCCTTCAGTCTGGGGATGCTCTACGACTGTCGCAACGACTCACTGATCCCCGGTAAATAAATACAAGTCCTGAGTCTAGCGGAGGAAACACAAGATCTCTTAGAGCGCACTCACACTAGGCAAAGTTGCCCTGTACCGTACTCAAGTACGATTGCCGTGGTCAATTCTTTACAGATTACCTTCGTTCAAACATTTAAAGGAGACGTGTTATGGTGTTTTCCCAACAAGTAAACATAGTATATGATTTACAGAAAACATGTTTTTGAAGCTGTTTGCTGGAAATAGCTTTTAGGAAAATAAATCAATATAATAAAATATCATAATTATAACAATATTATTTAATATATAGGTAATTTTATAATATTATATCTAATATTAAAAAAAATCAAAGTTTGGATGCGCATGGGAGCATCAGAGACCAAAAACAACACCCCAAATCTAAGGAAAAGTGTTGTTTTCATAATATGTCCCCTTTAACAAATCAAAACACTCTGATCTTAATATATATCTTACAGATATTTGCTATAATTTATTATTTTTCAAAATCAACAGTTTAATTTCCTTCCCGCTTCCTATATTTTCAGTTGGTCTCATTAACTTCCGTTGTGGCTAGACTAGAGCATGACGACGTCACCCGCTCTAGCCCAAGACGGCTATCACAAAAGCTAACCGTTTAAACTTAACTAATAATGTTAAGCTTCAACGGTTACCGTGTTTCCCGTTTCAATGGCGCTGAAATTATTAATCAATTGGAAACATGATTATTATATTTCTACATAATTGCATGTGTTTATAATATTATTATTTAAATGAATTAGGCTAATCATAGTACATGGTATGAAGGTGGATGAACCCATGCCTACAGAAACATTTATTATAACTAAAAAATGCACTTCCTGCAGAAAATGCGGTGAATTCTGTAGTGCAAAGTGAGGTTGAAAATATGTTTTAATAAAGACACATAGTTTAAGACATAAAGAAATGTTAAATGGCTTAAATGCAGTGAAGGGATTTGAACAGAGTTCAAAAGTCTAAAAGGAGTATACAATGTAAACATAAACACCATTTCAGAGAATATAACTGGTTGGAAACAAATAAAGTGACAGCTGAATGAAAAGCGCAAAGCATTCTAAAAATGCAGAAATTTAAATGAATTTAACTGAAGAATCTGAAAGGTTGAATGAATTGGCCTGCGCTGCTGACAAATCTGAAAGGTCAAATCTATTGCAGTACACAGTTCACCTGGAAGCTGAAGTTGAACTGACAGACGCTGAATTGCATTATCTGAAGAAGCAAAGTGCTGAAATACATTGTTACAAAAGCTGGGAGCTAAACTGTAATGCTGTCAAAGCTGGAAGATAGTAGTAGTAGTGGTACTAGCTGTAGTAGTAGTAGTAATGGACTGGTAGTAGTAGCTGAAGTATTAGTAGTAGCTGAAGTAGTAGTAGTAGTAGTGGCTGAAGTAGTAGCAGTAGTAGCTGAAGTAGAAGTAGTCGCTGAAATAGTAGTAGTAGCTGAAGTTATAGGGGTAGCCTACTAGCTGCACAAACGATGAAAACTTATGAAAGGTATGGGGCCTTATTTTAACGGTCTGAAACGCAAGTGGGAAGCGCAAAGCGCAAGTAGCTTTGTGGGCGGTTCTACGGCGCTATCGCTATTTTACAGGCGGATAAATGACACTTGCGTTGCGGCGCAAGTGTCAAAAGGGTTGGTCTGAAGCAGCCTAGTTACCCGTAGGTGTGGTTTGGGCGTAACGTCCAACAAACCAATGACAGTGCCAGCTCCCATCCCCTTTAAGAGCCATGAGCGCATTTGAATCGGACGAGTTGATATTTTGACAGCGCGTCTGCAGTCTCCGATGAGACTGATGCACATGAATTTCAAACTGCAAATGGCTCCGTTTATTGCCAAATAATATGGCCTAATTCACACATGGAATAAGGAGTTTTCTTCCACAACTTCAGAAATACTGAGTCCTCAAATAAATTTCGGCAAGGAAAACGTATATGATATAACATATGATATGCGGTAACTGTGGTTCTATTTAATGATATACGCAATACATTATAAACATTGTTTCTTATCAGTATTGTATGCTATCCTAATATGCATGTGTCCCCGAGGTAATAGACATTGCCATTGATTGTATTATGCGTTACGTGTTTAGTTTGCGTGTGTTTAAACAGAGCACACACGCGCGCCCGCATTCATTTATTCTTTTTAACACTCACTCGCTGTAAAACAATGTTTTTCACGATCAAATACTCATCAATCCTAAAAGTTATGGGCATGTAGGCCTACACGATGTCTCTGTCAAGAAAATATATGTTTGCTGTACGGTGTTTGCAGATGCATTGATTTAAAAGTACAACTTATTACCGCTGCATCAGCTGTTCTTTCCCAAATAATTTACCAAGAATGTGCGGCTAGGTAGATGGGAGAAGCAAAGTGTATGCGCGAGGTGCACAAGCAATCCGTATGCATTGCATGCGCATGTATGCATGCGCCCTTAAAATATCATCGGAACAACGCGCCACTGACTTCAAACCATTTCCTGGTCAGTAGCGCAATGGTATTCAGAAACGGCAAAATACCGTTTGCGCCAGAACACTCCTCCTCCTTCCGCCGAACCGCCCCTTGGGGCGCATGATCAATCCCTAATTTACCGGCGAGTGGCGGTGGTGGGAAAAGAACGCTCTGCGCCAGTTGTAAACTAGCAACGACACATGCGCCAGTGACTAAGTCACTTGCGCCGGATGCAAGATAGGGCCCATGGTATTGATTGATGTTTGTAGAAAGAATTATAATAATCCAGGAGGATTTTTTTAACCAGCCGAAATTGTACTTACTCGCCTAATGCTAATTCTTCCAGCCTAACGTTATTTAAAGTCGCCCAATTTGGCAACGTTGCCAGAACGTCGTAAAAAGCAGTCAAATTGAGCAAGAAAAACTGCCCCATCTGGCAACACTGCCTGCACGTCCTCGCGCTCTAACCTCAGCATCTACGTCAACTCAAGAACAAACAAAGAAATTAAACTGCAGTTCGTATTTTTAATTTATGACCATGAAAGTTCTGTAATGCCTGAATAATGAAGAATTAAATGTAAAGTAAAATAAAATTATAAATATAAAACCATGAATGACATATAGAGAGTAAGCAAGTGGTATAAATATTGGTGAGATGTTTGGTTACACAATGTAGTATATCTTGTCGATTTTCACGGGGGGTAGAGCCTAGAAATCGCTTAAATTATGCTCTGGGCCGTCTTGCGGGGGGGGCAGACACCTGTGAGATTCCCTGTCAAATGACGTAATCTGATGTAACGAACAAATCAAAACGAACGAATCAAACAAACGAATAGTTATAGTGAACTGAACTGAAAGAACTAGTTCCCGGAAAATAATCATTTTGCCCTCCCTATACGTAGCGAAGACCCACGACGTGCAGGAATGTAGGTGAAACCCCTGAAAATTCCATTAGGAAACCACGTTTTTTCCAAAGTGTCGAAATGCGCATGTGCACCGTAGTTGGCCCAGCCTCAGACAGAGTCTGAACTAAACCCGTGTGTATTGCTAACAAAGATACTACAGTGAGCCAAACTATTGACCCAAAACTCAACATTGTTGGTTGGACTAAATTGCATTGCACAGTTGACATGAATACTTAATGTTTTACATTAATTTTACTCAGAAATCATAATGAGACCAACAATTTAAAGTTTTCGTTTCTACAGTGAAAAACAAGACTACAGAACAAGTTCTGAAAGACCAACTCTCTTCCATATTCAATACATGTGATGTGGTCAGTCAGTCTCTACTGTAAAGTATTAGTGTGGGTCAAAGCAGTGATCTGTTCCGAATATAGACCAGCCTATATCATCTCACATCAAGACAATTCCAACCTTACATTCCTTTTTATTTGACCTTTATTCATGCAGGAATAAACACAGCATTGAAACACTCTTTCAATGCTGACCTTACAGCCTTCATAGGAAATCATTTACTTTTAGTAGGAAACCATATGGTGATATACAAACAAAATGTATGTTTTATATGTATTCCTCTGAGCTAGGATTCTGATTTTTTTTTTCTCTTTGTGTTCTTCTGAAGCTCTGACACTTTGGGACCGGGAAGCCTTAGAGAAAGATACAGAGGAAAGACCCCAACCAAACATTGACTCTGAGATGGTTGCATCTGACTCCATCGAAGACAAATGTTCTGCATTGAATGTTGAAGCTTCATTGAAAGCAAGTTTTCTGTGTGGATTGGTTGAGGTATATGGCTCTGCTCAATTTCTCAAAGATTCTAAGATTTCCAGAAATCAGGCTAGAGTGACACTAAAATATAAAACCACCACCAAGTTCAAAAAGCTGTCAATGAATTACATTTGCAGAGGTAATGTGAAGCATCCTGATGTTTTTGAGTCAGGACAAGCAACACACGTAGTGACAGGAATCCTTTATGGGGCACAAGCCTTCTTTGTGTTTGACCGTGAGGTGTCAGAAAAGGAGGATAGGGAAGACATTGAGGGCAATCTAAAGGTGCTGATCAAGAAGATACCCACCTTGAAGATAGGCGGTCAAGGTTCTCTGAACATGGCAGACAAGGACATTGCAAATATTGACAAGTTAACCTGCAATTTCCATGGTGACTTTAACCTTGAGATACACCCTGCGTCTTTTCATGAGGCCATAGAAGTCTATCAAAGCCTGTCTAAGCTAATGGGAACCAATGGAGCGAACGCAGTGCCTCAGAAGGTCTGGTTAATGCCACTGAAGACTCTAGATTCCGCTGCTGCTGAACTAGTTCGACCGATAAGTGATAGGTTCATCAAGGAGGCTCAGAATGTCCTGGAGTACCTTAGTGAGCTTGAAAGGAGATGCAACGATGCAGGACGATGCACAACAACCAAGCAATTCCCACAGATTAACAAAAAGTTAAAGGATTTTAAAGAGCTGGTTTCTCAGTACAAACTAGAATTCCAGAATATTATGGCAAGGAATCTCCCATTGATCAGAGGAGGAGGAGAGGAGGAAGGTGTTCTTGCAGAGATCCTGAAAAAAGTACATTCCTCTCCCTTCAAAAGTGGTGAACTGAATCAGTGGATGGATTACAAAGAGACAGATATCAAAATCATCAGCTCTCTGATTGACAAAATGCCCAACATGGTGATCGTTGCGACCGGTCGCACTCTGCCCTATGAGATCCAAAGTGGAGATGTCAGACATTCAGTGTGCTTTGTCTTTACCTCCCTGGATGGCCCAGAGCCTTACCTTTCAGCTCTGTCAAACTACTTGGATGAAACCCAACCAGACGACGTGCCATGTGCTTATGATTTGGAAAAAGAACAATGGTTTTCCTCAAATGTAGCGTATGAGAAAATTAAGCTCTTCAAAGATTTTGCCGTGGCCAACAAAGAGAACAAAAGCATCAAGTTTTTAACAGGTGCAATAAGAGATGATGAGAAGAAAGGCGCAACTCTCCACCTCTACAAGGATGGATCCATAGCCAACAACAACTTTGAACCACCTTCGAAGCCAGAGTTGAACACGGGTGACATAACCCATAACAGTGTAACACAGAATATTTCCCCACCTCGATTTGGGTTAACAACTGTCACCCAGTACACTGTTGAGTTCTGTGTCCATGGAGACAATGTTTGGCATCAACAAATGGAGAGAAAGGCTGGAGATGTCACAGTGTCCGGCTTGAAGATTAATGAAGAGTATCAGTTCAGATGTAGAGCCTGGTGCGCAGTCGGCCGCGGTCCGGCCTGTGAAGGTAGCCCTTTGATTAAAACCTTACCATCCAGTCCTCCAGAAAAACTACAAGTGGAATGTTATTCTACAGAGTTATCAGTCAGCTGGGAGAAACCAACTGAGCTTGGACGTGGAGTGGAGACCAAGCAATACATATTAGAATATGCTGAAACATCTCCAGAAATGAACCCTGAAGAGTGCATATGGAGCAAACCAATATTCACAGCCAACGACTCCCAACTAGTCAAAGTCATTCCAGGGCTGCAGCCTTCAACGCGATACACTGTCCGGGTCAGATGTGACTGTGGAGTTTCTGGCCTTGGCAAAGAGGCATCAGTAGTTGTGTGCACAAAAAAGGTGTCTGATAAACTGGCTACATCAATCAAAGCATTGAGCAAGGTAATAGAATCTGGTTCTCCTTCAGTTTTCAAGTTACCCCTGAAGCAAAACCATATTGGGATAGATGGATGCAAGAGCTACACATTTGGAGAGGACAGCGTGAGGCCAAATCGCACTCTCATGTTTCTGGGGGTAACAGGTTCGGGGAAGTCAACTCTGATCAATGGAATGATCAACTACATCCTGGGCATAGATTGGGAAGACTCTTTCCGCTTCAAACTAATCGATGAGGACCAATCGAAGTCACAAGCTGAAAGTCAGACTTCTGAAGTAACCACCTACAAAATCAACCACCAAGATGGCTTCCAAGTTCCTTATTCTCTAACCCTTGTTGACACTCCGGGTTTCGGCGACACAAGGGGGATAGAGAGAGACAGGGCGATCACAGAGCAGATCAGGACACTCTTCACCTCGGAAAAGGGAGTCCGTGAGATGGATGCAATTTGTTTTGTCATCCAGGCCTCTCAAGCAAGACTAACGCCTACACAGAAGTACGTGATAGATTCGGTGCTGTCCATCTTTGGTAAAGACGTGGCAGAGAACATTTGCATTCTGGTCACGTTTGCAGACGGTCAGCTGCCTCCTGTTCTCGCGGCGATCAATGCTGCTAATATTCCATGTCCTAAAACAGACAGAGGACTTCCAGTGCACCACAAATTCAACAACTCTGCACTTTTTGCTGAAATTAATTCTTTCAGTGACATAGCTGATCAAGACTCCAAATCATCAAAAAATCAGACCCCAAACTTTGATGCAATGTTTTGGAAAATGGGGGCAAGCAGCATGGAAGCATTCTTTGCTGCCTTGGGACAAGTGACCACCAAGAGCCTGCAGTTAACCAAAGAGGTTCTCAACGAGCGAAAGCAGTTGGAGGTGTCTGTGGAAGGAATCCAGGCCCAGATACGGGCGAGTTTGGCGAAACTAGAAGAGATCCGATCAACCAAACAACAGATCGAAAAGCACAACGCCGACATCATTTGCAATGAAAACTTTGAATTTGAAGTTGAAATCTCCAAGTCTGTCCATAGAGAGGTTGCCAAAGAGGGAGAGTTCATCACCAACTGTCAGCAGTGTTCAGTGACCTGTCATTACCCCTGTTTCATAGCAGACGATAACAAAAAGAGTGACTGTTCTGCCATGAAGGATGGGCAATGCATGGTTTGCCCTGGAACATGTAACTGGAACGTACATTTCAACCAGAAATACAGGTGGGACTACGTCATAGAGAAGCAGAGGACGACGATAAAAGAAGTGAAAGAGAAGTATGAAAAAGCCACTAAGGCAAAGATCTCAGTCGAGGAACTGATTGAACACCTGGAAGAGGATGTTGCCATGCTGCAGGATGTGATAATGTCCCTGATTGACACGTCGTCTCACTCTATAGCTCGGCTGAAGGAGATAGCTCTCCGGCCTGACCCGCTGAGCACGCCAGAGTACATCGACCTGCTCATTAAGGGAGAGAAGTCAGAGGCCAAAGAGGGTTACCCGGCACGGATTGAGTCTCTGGAAAAAATTAAAGAAAATGCCCAAATCATGGCCAAGGTTTCAAAAGGAGAGCCGCTAACCAGCACACAGGATCAATACATTAAGGACGGAAAGAAAAGGAAAGAGGGAAAGGGAGTTCGGATGGGTTGGTTAAAGAATTTAGTCTGGGGTCCTCCTCAAGGAGGTGCGCAGTGGGCAACCTTACCAGATGCCCAAACTGGCATCTGAAAAAAAATAACACATGATTTCCACTAGGATGGGCAACACAGTTTTTCTTGGATCAGACACCAAAACATTTAATTTGAAAGAGATTGCATTTGTTTAAAATAGAGATGTGTGATTTTTTTGAATATAACAGCAATTACAAAGCACTGGTCTTCTGTTTTTATAGTTTATAGAAGTATCCTTCTCAGGTAATGGCCTTTGTTCTCTTCACCTCCTTTCTTCCGCTGTAACTCGTTATGTTCAGGTTCGAGGTACACGTTTTGCCACAACTTTGTACTGATTTTTGACACAGGCAACCATTTCCCTCTGTATTCTTTTTAACAATTTCAGAAAAAGTATACAAATTAATATGCAATTAATTCAAGGAGGGTGGATTCTCAAAACTGTACCATCATTAGTGTTGGTTGGTGGATGGTTTCGACCCACCCATCCCTCATTTCCACAGTAGGTATTCACAGCAATGGACATCCTTCTTCTTCTGCTACATTAACTAATTTTATGCTTGTTTTTTGATATAATAACACAGATGCTGTTGATGAAAACAGAGAAATTAAATGGTGATCATTATTTGTTGGGTGTAAATGTGATTATGAATATGTTACAGGAAATAATAACAGAGGCTGTAAAAATAATATTTACAAAAGTATAATCATCAGCCATATGCCTGCTATATGTCATCTTACTTTTTCAAAGAAAAAAAATATTAAACGAAATCAAAGATTGAAAAACGTCTGTATTTACTCAAGCCTATTTTTTTTTTTACGTTAATTCAAGTTGGTTGTGCTGTGAATTTTTGAAAGTTACTGGATCGGTAAAGAGCTGAACTCCTGGGGCCGTATTCACAAAGGATCTTAGGGCTAAAAGTAGGTCCAAACTGGCGAATTTAGGAGTAATTCCTTAAAATAATCGGCGTGTAACTCTTAAATTTAGGACTCCTAACTTTTTTCACTAAGGGCAATTCATAAAGTATTTTATTCAATTCACAAAGACTTTCAACAATTACACAGGATCAAAGCCAACTTCATGGCAATTGCAGGTATGCCCGGTGAGGTCGATGCTATTGACGGGACGCACATAAAAATAATTGCGCCATCAAAAGATGAGGATGTGTTCGTCAATAAGAAGAAAGTGCATTCAATCAACACGCAGGTTGTTTTTGATGCAAATAACGTAGCCTACTGGATGTTGTGGCAAAGTGGCCTGGAGCTACCTATGATTCGCGCATTTTAATGCAGAGCGGTCTGAGGCAGCTTTTTCAGAGGCACCATGTAGCAGTTGGGTGTTACTTGCTGGGTGACAGTGGCTATCCCTGCAAGTCGTGGCTCTTGACACCCTACCTCAATCCACAACTGGGAGCCCAGTTAAAGTATAACATGTAAGTGATTACGCAGATTACGCCTAGTCCTATGTGTAAAACACATCGTATTGGCTCTTTGACGCCTTTTATTTGTTGAATCCATATTTATTATTGTTTACTGTTTTCCTCCATATATGTTAGAGCACACAAACATACACGAAATGTTGTGGAGAGAGGAATTGGGCAGATGAAACGTCGGTTTCATGTCCTCCACGGCGAAATACGCCTCACCCCAGGGAGGGCAAGCACAGTCATCACTGTATGTGCCATTCTACACGACCTCTGCAAGCGGAGGAACATTCCACAGCCAGGCGATGATGATGACGACGATGAAGAGGACGATGATGATGATGATGGCGATCAACATGACAATGAATTTGGCCGTGTGGAACCGAGTGGACTGGCATTGACTCTCTCTTGAACGTGCAGGCTACAACGTCATTATCGTGGTCTGCACAAACTTGTCATCATGCGTGTATTCTGCTAACGGCACTATGACTACTTAATAGGAATTAATTTCTAGCCTACGCTATTTCCTTGTTTTTCGGTGATTTAGTGGGCTCGTCTGAACAACCAATCACCGCACTGACCGCTTCTAAACTCGTGCACGAGAATTGACGTAATCCATAGCAACGGCGCGTCACTCTTAGTTCACCCTTAGTGATTCATCCTTAGTAAGGGTAGGTCTCAGCGGCTTTGTGAATAACCTTTTAGAAAAAATCCTACGTAAAATGTTTTAGCACGAGTTAGGAGCACTCCTAGCGGTAAGATAAAATGATTTGTGAATACGGCCCCTGAGCTTTATCAGAGCTTTATCAGTTCCAGGTGGTATCCTGCCCCTGCGACGATCAGCAGGCTCACTTGCACCTCTATGTAACCAGTGTTGGGAAGGTTCACTTTCTACGTGAAGTAGTTCAAAGTTCAGTTCACAAATTTTAAAATGAACTAGTTCAGTTAAACGTTCATAATTCAAAAATTGTAACTAAGTTCACAGTTCCAAAAAATAAACTAGTTCATAGTTCTTTTTTTGCAATATGTTGCTGTGAGCTATTATTTTTTTCCGGTATTTTGAACATTGAGCCCCTTTGTGGTTTGTCTAGGTCTAGAGTGGTTGAATCAAGTATCGTAGCGAAAATAGTGTTTTATTGCACATTAAGCGCATTTTGTAAATCCCATTTCTTCTGATTTCTGTTGCAAGACTCTTTGCTCGTTGGCCTGAAACGGAAAGCGGGGTTGTTCACGTTTGGTTGTAGTCTTTTCGCTCGGTTCTAGCCCTAAGGTTGAGACAGAGAACCGAGCGAAAAGACTACAACCAAACGTAAACAGCCCCCCTTTCCGTTTCCGGCCAAAGAGCAAAGATTCTAGGTCCTAAACCATGGTCAGGGTGGGTGAACTAGGTTACACTGGTGTAGCCTATAGTTAGTTTTTCTTGATTGATTTCCCTCAAACAATTTAAATCAAAGCTGAATAAACATTTAATAAACAGAAGAACTTTAAAGATGTCCATTTAAGGAAACTTCGGTATTATCTGCAAACCTGAAAACTAAAATAAAGCATTGATAAGACGGTAGCAAAAGTCAGACAGCCATGTAAATATTTATGGTTTATTGTCAGAGCCATATTGTAGGCCTACATACACAACAGAGCCAATACAGATACAAAAGCATCAATAATCCAGTATTTCTGTTGATGATGGATTCACTGTAATCGTAAGGAAAAATACAACATGATTATCTATAAAATATCACCTCGTGGTCCAAAATCAAACTGAAGGCAAAAGGCAGCGGTATAAAATGTACAGCTAGTGGATACACCATCAATCACAGACCAGACATTGCACATTACAACTCGACAGAAGATGGCGTTACTTAAAGTGTACACAATATACAATAAGGCACAGACGGCAAAGAGCTTTTGATGGACCGACCGCCCGCGGTGCTCCTGGGAAATGTAGTTCTGCTCCTGAAGAAATGTAGTTCAGACATGAATAAACCTGCGACCAATCAGAAACAAACCACGAGTCCGAAAAACGTTTTGTAGCAGAGAGTACACTATAGAATATAGAGTATGGTTTAAATCAGACTGGTTATCCTTAAACCGATTTAAGTATGGATGATTCATATCCCTTCTGTGATACAAACTCTCTCTATGAACTGATTAAGATTCACAAAATGCCGTCCAGACGCCAGTGTGTATTTAGGACTCGTAGGTCCTTGTGAACGCATTAAGGAACATCGGTAGGACAGGAGAGACGGCAGTGTCTCGAGAACAACGAGAGGGATACCTGGATTGACAGCGAGCTTGGTCCTGATTGAGAGTCCTCGAGGCTGGCACGACAGGGTCCTGTGAGATCCCAGCATGGTTTGAAATGTTCAAGGCGACTGCATAAGGATGTACATTTACAAACAGACCTGGATATAGCTTGACACAAGGCCCACACTCAAATCCTGCTTTGTAAGTACTTTCTTTTTTTCTTTTTACAAATTCTCTGCTTGTTTTTTACATTCTGACAGTCAAAAGACCCACCCACACACAAAAAGAAACTCAGACACACACACACACACACACACACACACACACACACACACACACACACACACACACACACACACACACACACACACACACACACACACACACACACACACACACACACACACACACACGCAGAGACAAACAAACACACACAGTATAGTAACAGCCCATGAAGTGTGACAGCACCTAGCATATAGAAAACAAAATGAGCAGTTTAACTTGAAAGAAAAAGATTTTCCCACAGAAAGTTCCCACTCCACCAACAATACCAAGTCAAGTTCGTTCCTTTCCAGACCCAATATTTTCCTTCAAGGTGAGGATAAGGGTGAAGTTCAGGCTAACCGTTACCCCAACCCTTAACAACAACTGTGATTCTTTGAAAATAACGACCTCTGTAAATCCGGGTCAGGGTTAGATAGTCTAACCTCAGGGTCAGAGCCTAACCCTGACCCCAACTGTGGTTAACAACGACCTATGTACATGAGTTTGGTTCCTGGTGGGGATGTGGTGGTTTTTTGTCTCCATGACGCCAGGCTCCTCCCCCTCTCTGGGTCCTGGCCCGTCAGACGACAGGCGCTGTACCCACACAGCTTCCGGGTCAGAGGTCAAAGTTCAGAGGTCCTGGGGGTCACCAGGGGGTCACCAGGCGCTGCTCTGGCTGCCGTGGCTGCTGAGCGACTGGGGGTTGCTGTGGCGTTTCATCACCATCATGCTGATGTAGGCCTTCATCAGTTTAGCGATGTCCATCACCTGGAGGGGGAGCAGAGCATGGTCAGAGGAGATTAGGTTGGATTAGAGCAGGTTAGGGTTAATCTGGAAGATAGGGAGTAGGGTCAGGGTTTTGGATTCATTAATCTAGGAACTAGGGACTAGGCTCAGGGCGGTGGATTAGGGTTAATCTAGGAGCTAGGGACTAGGGTTAGGGCGGTGGATTAGGGTTAATCTAGGACCTAGGGACTAGGGTCAGGGCGGTGGATTAGGGGTAATCTAGGAGCTAGGGAGTAGGGTTAGGGTGTTGGATTAGGGTTAATCCAGGAGGTAGGGACTAGGGTCAGGGCGGTGGATTAGGGTTAATCTAGGAGCTAGGGACTAGGGTCAGGGCGGTGGATTAGGGGTAATCTAGGAGCTAGGGAGTAGGGTTAGGGTGTTGGATTAGGGTTAATCCAGGAGGTAGGGACTAGGGTCAGGGCGGTGGATTAGGGTTAATCTAGGAGCTAGGGACTAGGGTAAGGGATTTGGATTAGTTAATCTAGAAGCTAGGGACTAGGATCAGGGCGGTGGATTAGGGTTAATCTAGGAGCTAGGGACTAGGGTCAGGGCGGTGGATTAGGGTTAATCTAGGAGCTAGGGAGTAGGGTTAGGGTGTTGGATTAGGGTTCATCTAGGAGCTAGGGAGTTGGATTAGGGTGTTGGATTAGGGTTCATCTAGGAGCTAGGGAGTTGGATTAGGGTTAATCTAGGAGCTAGGGAGTAGGGTTGTGGTGTTGGATTAGGGTTGATCTAGGAGCTAGGGAGTAGGGTCAGGCCTGTGGGTTTGATCAGAACAGGTTAAGGGTCAATCTAGCCGTCAAGGTAAGGGCGTTAGGGTAGGGTTCTCCAGCAGTAAGGGGTGAGGCTAAGGTGGGTCTGAGATAGTTGATCGTTAGTAAAGGGTTGTTCTAGAGGTAACCCGGTGTAACTACCCCTGTTGCCACCCTCCTCGACAAGGAGTTTAAGACGACGGAAACAGAGTCTCCAGGGGCCTGGGTACGTACCAGAGGGGTCTCGAAGAGCAGCTCGCGGCCCTCCACGGCGATCTTGTAGGCGTTGGGCAGCGGGGCCCCGAAGGAGAGGATCTGCTCGTAGGGGAACACCTCCAGGGGCCAGGGCTCCCCGCGCTTGTAGAGCGACACGGCCTGCCGGCTGACGCCCAGCCACAGCTCGCTGGGGAACGCCTCGTCAGTGCTCTGCAAGGGCACGGGCAGGGGGTGAGGTGCATGCTGGGAGACGGAGGCCGCAGAGGCATGCTGGGAGATGGAGGCCTGTACGACGTGCTTTTAATGTACTGTGAAGTACTGGCACCGGGCCACTTTATAGTTTATGCTGTTTGCCCGGTTTATTCAGTTTCTCCTTACTTTAGCATCTATTTCTGTGTTCCTTAACACTGCTTTGTATTTTTATTAGGGATCGGCCGATACCGATTTTTTAGGGCCGATACGATACCGATATTTTTTCATCAGCCTTAGCCGATTCGCCGATACCGATGTTCTTGAGCCGATATAAAGTATATATATTTTTTTTGAAAAGGAACATTGATTGAACTTCAATGTAAAAAACAATGTTTAACAAATAGTAAAAACAGGTGAGGTAGAACAAGTAAGAACAAGTAGATGAACAATATTGAACAAATATTAAAAACAGGTGAGGTAGAAGAAAAAAAGAAAAAAAAAAAGAAACGTGGCGAAAAAAATGTCGGAAAATCAGCCGCGTATCGGCCGATACCGATACACGTAAAAACCGCGAATATCGGCCGACTGATATATCGGTTGATCCCTAATTTTTATTGTCTTGTATTATATCCAGTGTCTTCCCATGCTGCTTTGTTGTAACACAGGAAATTCCCCTTTGGGGGATTAATACAAGTTTTGATCCATCTATCCATCCATGAAGACGGTGACACGGTGAATACGGCGGCGTCCCTCACCTCGACGTTGAAGAGCGTGGAGCCGTAGCCCGCCCACTCCTTCACCAGCGCCATGTACTTCCCCATGGCCTGCTCCTGGTTCATCCCCACCAGCCGCCGCCACTTGTCCAGCACGCTGGCGTGCACCGCCGCCGTCTCCTCGCGCAGCCACGCCTCCAGCGAGTTCTCCTCCTCCAGCAGCTTCTGCCGGCTCAGCGAGCCGCTCCGGAAGCTCCTCCTCAGCGTTCCCTCCAGGAAGCTGGAGCGCTTCCTCTCGCCGGTCCCGGAGGAGGAGCGCTCCGACACCGAGCCGGCGCCCGGGGCGAAGGTCTTGGCCGAGTTCTGCACGCGGGCGCGGAGCCGCGCCACGGGGAACACCTGGGCCATGTCGGGGAGGGGGGCCGGGGAGCCGTGGTCCCCCAGGAGGTACTGCAGCCGTAGGGCCGCCAGGAACTGGAGGGTCTCCTCAGGGGCCGGGTAGCGGCCACGGATCACAGCCTCATGGGCCTGGAGGGGGAGAGGGGGAGAGGGGGAGAGGGGGAGAGGAGGAGAAGGACCAGGAGGAGAGGGGGGAGGAGGTGGGAGAGGGGGAGGAGGACCAGGAGGAGAGAGGGGGAGAGGAGGGGGAGGAGCAGTGGGGGGAGGGGGGAGGAGGACCAGGAGGAGAGGGAGGAGGAGGTGGGAGAGGGGGAGGAGGGGGAGGAGGAGCAGGAGGAGAGGAGGGGGAGGAGGAGGAGGAACAGGAGGAGATGGGAGGAGGAGATGGGGGGGAGGATGGATGGATGATAAATGATGGATAGAAGGACACAGATGGAGTGATGGACGAGAGATTTATGAATGCAGAGGTGGACAGAGATGGATCCATGTGTAGGGGGGGGGGGTGTGGACAGAAATTGATATTGATTACGAGCAAGAAAACTGATTAAAGATTCTTACAAAATTTTTGGGCGTCTATTGTTATTGTAATATCTAAGAACGGTACAAAAAAATACCAGTGGTGGGTAGTAAGGCGTTAGAAGTGACGCAAATGAGTAAGAAAGTACTTTTTTCGGGTAAAGAGTACTTTTCACATTCCTTTTTTAAGTCTGTCATTTAACTCTAGTAAATATTTGATTTAGAATTCTACACTTTACTCCATTACATTTTCCATGGTGCCTTCATTAAAATGAGTATTTTGATAAACACGTTATCTTTGTTGACTGTAATACAAGCGTACACGTTAGCGACGCGCCCTCCCTAGGTCGCAACGTTGCTGCGATTCCATAGACGAGGAGACGAATCGACCGTTACGTTGGGAATGAGGACCAGAAGCGCCATGGATGCAGACGCGCAGGAAGATATTTTCGGCAGGGGGTGCGGGGTTACGGTCCACGTAGAGTTTATATGATTCTAAAGATGCTCTGTATTCTGCAGACCACTCTCGAACTTGTTCGTCGTTGTTGTGTCTGGCTGTGAGTGTGCGTGCATGCTGTGCGTAGGCTGGATCGCAATCGCGTGAAGACAAATCTGATTGGCTAATCAGCTAACCAAACCAGCCTGGTTGGTGTTTCATTTGTTGTGTTCCTACAAAAGCTCTTGCCTTTTGTCATATGCACAGATATAATTTACGTTTTTTATTGTACGTATTGTTGTATGTATGTTTAATGAACAATGCACACAATGAAGCAACTTGGGAAGAAATGGTTTAAGAGTGCATCTTTTTCCAAGCCCTCCAATACAAAAATGTTAAGTAACTTGTAATTTGAGTATCTCTATAATAAAGTACTTTTTTACTCGGTAGGTTTTCAAATCGGAATATTTACTTTTACTCAAGTCGATTTCGAAGGAGGTAATTGTACTTTTACTTGAGTATAGATTTTCAGTACTCTACCCACAAATGAAAAACACATATCAGCACTTGGTGAGCTGGCGTTCGGGCCTCACCTGCTCGAACATGAAGGCGAACTCCACGCTGTCCCTGGGAACGCCGTCGGTGTCCAGGAAGCAGTACAGCTTGAAGTAGAACCTCCAGCCGGTGGCCTGGGGGTCCTGGCCAGCTGACAGCCTGCAGAACACGGGAGGAACCGGTCAGCGGAACCAGCGCACCCTCACCCCGACCGTCACACACAATCTCACACTGACAAGCGATTACCTCCCCTTGTACGCCCTGGCACTTAAAAATGTTACTTATGCCTTGTGTAGCATCTTATCCTAGCTATCTCTGATGTGTACGGGGAATGGGTGAACCTAGCGATTGTTATTGCTTGACACTTGGTTCTATGAACATGTACCGACAGCGAAATATTGTTGTTTGTCTTTCTTCTGACAAAATGAAAGTGAAACAAATGAAAATAAAAACGTCTGCTAAATGTAAATG
Organism: Gadus chalcogrammus; assembly: GCF_026213295.1. NCBI lineage: Eukaryota > Metazoa > Chordata > Actinopteri > Gadiformes > Gadidae > Gadus > Gadus chalcogrammus. Next base: position 3,463,509 of record NC_079419.1, read on the forward strand.
TAATTGTGAATGAGTCCAGAGAGGGGTAGAGGAGACGTACTTCTCAAACTTGGCGAGCACGTCGGCCACCACGGCGCGGCCCTCGATGGCCTTGTCCACGCTGTCGTTGTGCTCGAACAGAGCGAACATGTTCCTGCTGCCCTCCATGGCCAGGCCCCAGGTCAGCTTCTTCACCACCTGGGACGCACACAAACACACCATTGTATCACCGGACCCCCTGGTGAGCTACCCCAGCGGATGGGTCCCAGATCCGGGCGGATCATGAGTGTGTCTGCACCCACCTCGCCGGCGGTGGTGTGGGAGTTGATGGTGATCTTGCAGGACCCCCCGCCGTGGCAGTGCACCATGGTGGTCATCTCCTGGCGGGCCACGATGGCCCGGATCTCCTCCTGCGCCGGGACGTGCTCCCGGGTGCGGGTCTTCTTCAGGGAGTCCAGGGCGAACGAGGCGTAGCGCTCCATCTCCGAGTTGGGGGACAGCTCTTTCGTCCTGCGGGACAAAGGCGGAGGAGTTAGGTTAATGATCCGCAGGGTTTATGGCAGGGGTCACCAACACAGGGCCCTCGGGCACCATGGCGCCCGCAAGGACCACATGAGGCGCCCGCAGGCCTGTTCTAAACATAGCACTACTCATTCTTGAACAACTCTTTCCCACCTTTTTTAAGTCATTGTTGATAATTATTGTGAGAAATCATTAACATGACTTAATTAATTGGTTAACATGTCTTCACATCGATGAGTATCAATAATCATTAATAGTTATGTATAACTAAAGACAAACTAATTTGTTATTTCAGAAGAGTGTATAGAACTGGGTGCCCTTCGTACGACTCAGTGTCCATGAAGTAGCTCTCAGGTTCATAAAGGTTGGTGACCCCTGTTTTTTTGGGGATTAACGCTCGGACTAAAGTTTGAGGTTTGTATCGTGACCTCCTCTGCTGGCATGAGGAGTGTCTTCCCTCTAGTTCCTCTAGACCTCTTGGTAAGGTAGTGAGGTCATGACAAGGAGCCAAAGGGATGAAATGCAGAACTTCTTTCTAATGGTGGGAATAACCCCCTTGGGATCAACACATAGTGTGCAGCCTCTGCTCTTTAAACGGTGTAGATACACAAGATTATTTAGGGGGGATTGAACGCAGAACACATCAACAGGGAGTCAGACCAACAGCCTAACTATTAAGCTATCGCCCCCCTCTCGCTCAAGAGCGAGCACTGCCACGCCTCCCCCTGTCCCTCCCACGCCTCCCCCTTCTCCCTCCCCCACCTCCCTCCCATGCCCCCCTCCATGCCTGCTCCCCCCTCCCCTCACCTCTTGAGGTGGAACTTGAGGTAGCGGAGCACGCCGCGGCTGGGCAGGAAGGTGCAGGCCATGCAGGCCAGGATCCTCCAGCTGCACAGGTTCCCGGGGCCCCCGGGGAGGGGGGGCCGTGCCGTCTGCTTCACCAGCTGGCAGTACAGCTCGTCCCTCAGGGGCCGCAGCTCCTGGCCTGTCCGCAGGACCCCCTGGATGACGGGCAGGGGGTCCGCCACGCCCTCCAGGTGCTGCAGCGAGGCGAACACCTTCAGCGCCTCGTCCTGCAGGGTGGTGGGGCCCTTGGTCCTCAGGGCTGGGGGGCGGGGTCAGGGGGCGGAGTCAGGGGGAGGAGGAGGGGGGGGAGGAGGAGGGGGCGGGGTCAGGAGGGCGGAGGAGGAGGAGGGGGCGGGGTCAGGGGGACGGAGTCAGGGTGGAGGAGTGGGCAGGGGTGGAGGGGCGGGGTCAGGGTTGGAGGAGTAGGGGTCAGGGGTGGAGGAGGAGGAGGCGGGGTCAGGGGGGCGGAGTCAGGGGTGGAGGAGGAGTGGGCAGGGGTGGAGGAGGGGGCAGGGGGGCGGAGTCAGGGGTGGTGGGGCGTGGTCAGGGATGGAGGAGGGGTCAGGGGTGGAGGGGCGGGGTCAGGGGGGCGGAGTCAGGGGTGGAGGAGGGGTCAGGGGTGGAGGGGCGGGGTCAGAGTCAGGGGTGGAGGAGGAGGGGCCAGGGTCAGAGGGGGGATGGAGTGGGAGGGGAGGCGCCGAGGAGGAGGGGAGGAGAGGTCAAGGGTGGAGGAGGGAGGGGGAGGGGGGAGGGGCGGGGTGGAGGAGAGAAAGGGGAGGAGACGAGTCCAGAGGTTGAGGAGGTGTCGCGTGTGAACAGCAGAACATGAGAGCACTCACTAGCGCTGTCCACCGTGCTGAGAGTGCTTACAAATCCATCAGAAGATTAACATCGTTAGAGAGTCTGAGAGACGCGTTGATGGAGTCAATAGGTTTAAAGAAAGGGAAGCAAGGCACCAGTGTGGATGAACCAATGGGTGGAGGAGTGGATGCGTGGTGAGTGATGAATGGACGAGTGATGGGTGGATGAATGATGAGTGATGAGTGATGGGTGGATGTTTGGTTTGAGGGGTGGACGGGGGGGTGGGTGCGGGGGCGTGAGGGACAGACGGTTGGAGGCTGATGGGGTCGGTGGTGATGGAGACTCACAGCTGAGGTGGATGTCCCCGTAGGGGAGGGGCAGCAGGGGCGAGTGGAGCGGGTGGTGGCTGTGACGGAGGATGGGGTTCCTCTTGTAGATCTGCTCCACCACCTCAGAGTTCAGACAGTTCTCCTGGAGACACAACCACGGGATGAAGAGTCAGCATGGAGCCCCGATCTGAGAAATGTCCTTCCTCCAGGTCTCTAAATCATCTGCCGTGATTGCTTAACGTGAAGGAGGATTTCCCTCGACTTGGTGGTGCACGTGAACACACTTTGAGGACGTCAAGATGTGAAGTAGAATGAACCTATCGCAACCGATCCGTTGTCTGAAAGCAGAGCAAGAAATTGAGTTGACCTGATCCTCTATGACATGGATCTCAACTACCTAACCCCTACCTGCTCCTCTATGACATGGATCTCAACTATCTAACCCCTACCTGTTGCTCTATGACATGGATCTCAACTACCTAACCCCTCCCTTTCCTCTATGACATGGATCTCAACTATCTAACCCCTACCTGTTCCTCTATGACATGGATCTCAACTATCTAACCCCTACCTGCTCCTCTATGACCTGGATCTCAACTACCTAACCCCTACCTGTTCCTCTATGACATGGATCTCAACTATCCAACCCCTACCTGCTCATTAACAACTTTCCTCTCGACAGTCTAACCCCTACCTGCTCCTTTATGACATGCATCAGCCTTCACTTTAATTTGAAGAAATGCCGGTAAGATACAGGGTTAGATACATGACAGAAGGTCCTTCAATAGTCCGGATGGTCCCCAAGGCCCCTCACCTTGATGTCGTGGATGAGCTGCTGGGTGGGCGTGTCTCTGTACTGTCTAACCCCAGGCCCCTCACCTTGATGTCGTGGATGAGCTGCTGGGTGGGCGTGTCGATGGGCGCCTTGGAGTCGATGACGGTCTGGATGGCGCCGGCCCAGCGGGACGCCTCCGTCAGCAGCTTGGTGTAGAGGCGGTACGAGTGCCTCCGCCCGAACACCGTCACGTTCCAGTAGCCTGTGGACGGAGCACACGCACCCGTTGGTCACCTTGCTCCTGACTCCAGGCCCCAGAAGGAAACCTCGTGGGGTTTAGCGCTAGGGGTGAACGCTAAGGGCATCCAGCAGATGCTTCTATCCAAAAGTGACTTACAATAAGTACATTTGTCAGAAGAAAGAGAAACAAAAATATATCTGTCGGTACAGTAAGGATGTTCATAGAACCAGGTGCCACGCCCTAACAATCGCTAGGTTAACCCATTAACCTAGCGACACAACAAAGATAGCTAGGAGAAGATGCTACACAATGCTAAGTAAAACAGAGAGTTAGGATAAGATGCTAAATGATCCTAAGTACTTTTATTTAAGTGCCAGGACGTACAACATACAATAAGTGCGTGAGAAGGGGGGAGGTAAGGGGAGGGGCTTTGCAGAGTCTAGGTGTACTCTGAACGAGTGAGTTCTAGATCTGATGTTTTATGCACTACTGCTCTTAAAAAAGTGTTCTGACCTCCCCTCCCCGAGGACCCACAGAAGTTGCACCATCTCCCCGTGGGGGGGTTGTGGTTTGACTTCCCCTCCCAGACGACCCACAGAGCGTGCACCCTCTCCCGGGGGGGCGGGTGTGGTGCTCACCGGTCTCCTTGAAGACCTTGTCGTCGGGCTGCACCACGGAGCAGAGGCTGTTGAGCACCAGCGTCCCCAGCTTCAGCGCCTGGCGCTCCGAGCTCTTGTAGTAGTCCAGGGAGTTGTGCGTGAGCAGGAACCAGCGCTTCTTCAGCTTCAGAGCCGCGCGGCTGCTGTTCTTCAGCTCCTTCTGCAGCCAGCCTGCGGAGCAACAGGGGGGGGTCAGAGTCTGGAGCCTCCTCACACCTCCTCACCACGGCGTGGTGCACCTCCTCCGCACCACGCCTCAGTGGAGGCAGGCTCTGGAGTGTGTGTGTGTGTTTACATGTTTGTGTATGCTTGCGTTTATCATGTGTGGTTATAACATGCTAATGAGTGCATGCTAATATATACTTGCAATGCTAAACACACACACACAAACACAAGCCGGTCTTGTATGTGAGGGCATTTGTGCGTGTGTGTGCATGCGTGTGTGTGCATACGTGCATGTGTATGGCATGCATGTGTGAGTGTGTGTGTGTGGGCATGAATGTGTTGGTGTGTGTGTGTGTTTGTGTATAGTACATTGTGTGTGTGTGTGCTTGCATGCATGTGTGTGTGTGCATGTATGTGTGTGTGCATGTGTGTGCCTCTACCCCTGATGATGAACTCCTGGCCGTGCACGCGGGTGTCGCCCTTGCAGCGCTGCAGCAGGGTGATCCAGTGGTGCATCTCCTCCGGCGTGTCCGCCTGGCACTGCAGCACGCGGTTCGCCGTGATCATCACAAACGAGTTGGACCTGCAGCGCACACACACGTGTTACCGACACACACAAATACACACACACGTTACAGACACACACACACACACACACACACGTTACCGACACACACACACACACACACGTTACAGACGAACAGCATTACACACACACACACACACACGTTACCGAAACACACACACACAGCATTACAGACACACAAACACACACGTTACAGACAGACAGCATTACACACACACATACGCTAGACACACAGCATAACACATACACAGAATTACACACACACACACACACACACATAACATTACAGAAACACATACATGTTACACAACAGACACACACAAACACATTACAGATACACATTACACACACACACACACACACACACACACACACACACACACACACACACACACACACACACACACACACACACACACACACACTTCAGTGATTGTGTTTGTATTTCCCTCACCTCTCTGGGTTGTCTGATGCACAAACTGAATCAATCATCCCCACATCCAGAGTCCCCTGGAGGGAGGGAGGGAGGGAGGGAGGGAGGGAGGGAGGGAGGGAGGGAGGGAGGGAGGGAGGGAGGGAGGGAGGGAGGGAGGGAGGGAGGGAGGGAGGGAGAGAATATTAATAACAGTTAGGGTGAGCGGCCTTTTGTTTACACATGATGAAGATGAGTTTAACCTTCAAGTTTCTACAATTCTCTCAATAACAGTTCACATCACATACATCAGAATAAACAACTCAGTTCCCCAGCATGCAATGCGGCGGTACTCACCACTGCATTCTGGGGGTTGGCCTGCTCATCGTGCATCTCTCTGATCTCCTGCTCCGTGGATCCCTGCACCTGGCTCAGAACGCTGAACCACTGGCTGAAGCCAATCACAGCACACCGCACCACACCGTTAGCCAATCAGCAGAGAGACCCGCCCACAACATGCTTATCTTATGATCCTTGCACATGCCTTGGTGAAATCATATGATAGGAACACACACACACACACACACACACACACACACACACACACACACACACACACACACACACACACACACAGACTCACCTGGCGTCCTCTGCGGTCTCTGCGATCAGGTGGTACGTTCTGTCGGCCATCACGATGTCCAGCCCGTTTTCCTTACCCGTGTTATCTACCACCTCTCTACACACACACACACACACACGCACACGCACACACACACACTTTGAGGAGCTGCAAATGCCTACCAGTTTATACACACCCGTTCCCTGAGGTCGAGGGTCAATAACGATAAAGAATGTTTACTTTGCAATGTGTGATGTCACAAATAATCTTGCTAGGTTGCTATATGGCTACATGGCGATGGGGCTGCATTGCTAGGTGGCTACGTGTCTCCATGGCTATATTACTATGTGGCTACATGGCTAGGTTGCTAAGTAGCGACAAGGCTAGGTGGCTACATGGTTACATGGCTGTGCGGCTAAGTGGCTAAGGTTCAGGCTGGGGTACTGACTTGGCGGCGTGCATGTCCAGCATGCCCTTCATCTTGTCCTCGCCGTCGTTCTCGAAGTACATGAGCTTGCTCTGCCGTAGCACGAACCAGCGGCGCTTCCAGTTGCGGCGCGACAGTGTGGAGGAGCCGCCGCCCTTCTTGTGGAGCCAGCCCTGCTTCAGGGCCTCCTGCTTGGCCCGGAACCACAGGAAGGTCTCGTCCTTCAGCACGCACCAGCGCCGCCGCCACGTGTTCATCAGACCGCCTGTGGAGGGGGGGGGGGCGGGGTTAGGGAGGGGGTTAGGGAGGGGGTCACCTGATCCAAAGGAATCCACTGGGATCTAGTGGAGCCTGATCTAGTGTCATCTAGTGTCATCTAACCTATTGTGATCTGGTAGATCCTTATCTAGTATTATATTGTGTAATCTAATATAGTATAATCTAGCAAATCATAATTTAATCTTTTTGTGATCTATTAGAGCTTGATCCAGTAGATCCTGATCTACGATCATCTAAACTATTGTGATCTAGTATATCCTAATCTAGCATAATCAGATCTATTCTAATCTTGTAGAATAAAAACTATTCTAATCTTGTAGAATAAAATCTAGTATAATCCAATCTCTTGTTATCTAGTAATAGTCTAGTAATGTCTTTTACTTTAAGAGGAAGACTGTTTGTTGACGTGTGATGTGTTGTTAGCGTGTTCTGCGTTAGCGTGTGCCGCTCCTCACCCTTGATGAAGAGGAAGCTGTGGAAGTAGGGTAGCGTGACGCAGCTGTACACAGAGTCGCGGCGGTACGACAGCTCCTCGTCCGTCTCGAAGCGGTCGAAGTCCTCCTCGCTGTCCTCCAGCTGGAGATGAACAAACACTGAGGGTCACTAAACTGTCCTCCAGCTGGAGATGAACAAACACTGAGGGTCACTAAACTGTCCTCCAACTGGAGATTAACAAACACTGAGGGTCACTAAACTGTCCTCCAACTGGAGATTAACAAACACTGAGGGTCACTAAACTGTCCTCCAACTGGAGATTAACAAACACTGAGGGTCACTAAACTGTCCTCCAATTGGAGATGAACAAACACTGAGGGTCACTAAACTGTCCTCCAACTGGAGATTAACAAACACTGAGGGTCACTAAACTGTCCTCCAACTGGAGATTAACAAACACTGAGGGTCACTAAACTTTCCTTCAACTGGAGATTAACAAACACTGAGGGTCACTAAACTGTCCTCCAACTGGAGATGAACAAACACTGAGGGTCACTAAACTGTCCTCCAACTGGAGACTAACAAACACTGAGGGTCACTAAACTGTCCTCCAACTGGAGATGAACAAACACTGAGGGTCACTAAACTGTCCTCCAACTGGACCGCGGAGGAAGAGGAGATTAACAAACACTTCATTAAACTATCCTCTGGTCACAAGAGGCTTAGGTAATGTAAGGTAAGCGGTCCTCTCTGGTTATGCTATGAAAGTGGAGTTGAGGTAAAGTTGGTTAAGGTAAGCCTCCTTTCAAGTGACGCTTTGCTAAATCAACGTTAATAAAGTTACACCTAAAGTCATGCTAAATTGAGTCGGATGAGGGTAAGTCGAGGCATCTGCTATGGCTAACTTGCGCTATGCTAAACTAGCATAAACCACATCAGTACTCTTTGGCCTTGGACCCCAGACTGGACCGGGAGCAGGGGAGGGTCTACCCACCGAAGACTGCGGCCCCTCGGAGCTGAAGCGGTATGCCGCCGAGCTGCTGTAGGTGCCCAGGGAGCCCTGGTAGTCCGGGGACCACTGCCCGCTGCGGGGGTGCGACCCGGGCCGCCCGGCGCTGGAGCCCAGGGCGTCCTGGTCGTAGTCGTCCTGGTCGTAGTCCGAGTCCTCGTCGGGCGGGATCAGCTCCACCTCCGACGGGGCCTCCGACGAGGCCTGGGGGTGGCAGTAGGCAGAGTCCCCGCTGGAGGACACGCTGTGGCAGGCGACGGGCGGCGGTGGCGGTGGGAGGGCCCCCCCCCCCGGGTGCAGCAGGCCGGGGGGCGGGGCTATGCCGTCGTTGGCGTACGGGTCCTCCTCCGACGAGTCGTCGCTGGTGCGGATGCCGCTGGTGCGCTGGCCGTCCGAGTGGCCGTGCTCGCTGGGGTTGGGCGAGTCTTTGTCGTCGTCGGCGCCGAAGCCCTCGTCCACCTCCTCCTCCTCCTCCTCCTCCTGCTCCCCCTCATCGCCGCCCCCCTTGGCCGGCGCCGCCGCCGCCTCGCCGCCGGAGCCCAGCGAGCTCTCGATGTTGCGGACGCACTCGTCGATCTCGTCGAAGTTCAGCGAGTCGAGGAACTGCTGGGCGGCCTTGCAGGCGTCGTCCTCCAGCCGCCGCAGCTCCTGGTCCCGGAGGAGGTGCAGCCGGCACAGGGAGGCCTCCGTGAGGGACAGCTCCTGCCGCTCCTTCTGCCGCTGCAGGGCCTGGATCTCCCGCTCCAGGCGGAGGATCTCCTCCACCTTGGACACCTCCTGGGGGCGGATCCCGTCCGCCGCCGCCGCCGCCGGCGCCTCCTCCTCCACGGAGCCCGGGACCAGGGGGGAACCGGGCTCCTCCCCGGGCGCCTCCTCGCACCGAGCCTCCTCCAGCGCCCTCGCTGCCTCCGCCTGGACACCGTCAGGAGGGACAGGAGATGGATGAGGAGATACAGAAGGACCAGGACGAGAACGCAGGGTGGGAGGGAGACAGGGAGGGAGGGAGGGAGTGAGACAGGGAGGGAGTGAGACAGGGAGGCGAGACAGAGGGAGGCAGTGGGAAAGGGAGGGCGAGAGAGAGGGAGGTAGTGAGACAGGGAGAGAGGGAGAGAGTGAGACAGGGAGGGAGTGAGACAGGGAGGGAGGGAGGGAGTGAGACAGGGAGGCGAGAGAGAGGGAGGGAGTGAGACAGGGAGGGAGGGAGGGAGTGAGACACGGAGGCGAGACAGAGGGAGGCAGTGAGACAGGGAGGGAGGGAGACCAGTAAGGAGGGCATTTTGGCTATACCTGTTTCGCAAGTAACTCAGTCTCCAACCGTTGTCTTTCTCTGAAAAACACAAAAGACAGACGGACATGTTAGATTTAGGTTTTACAACTCAGCGCCAGTCTCTGTACGTCCTGACCATGTCTCGTTCGTAAAAGTCTCTACACGTAACGACCCCTTACCTCTCCATCTCCCTCCGCTCCTCGCTGCGCCTCCTCTCCTCCTCCTCCTCCCTGCTCCGCCTCTCCTCCAGGAGCAGGCTGCAGAGGCGGCGGGCGCGCCGGCCGCGGACGAGCCGCTGGAAGGTGAGCGCCGCCTGCCGCAGCAGCAGGAACCTCCTGCGCCAGAAGAACGCCCGGTAGTTCTTCTGAATGACCACAATGCACTGCAGCTGCTTCCTGTACTGTTTCCTGTTGAGGGGAGAGATCCGCAGAGGAGGTTTGACGCATCCACGGGGAGGAAAGCTGAGCAGTGTGGAAAACAACAACAACTGGCCCGCATGTCTCCAAACATGGCCGCTCATTCGCCAAGAGAAGGCCGACTGAAATGGCCGCCCATTCGCCAAGAGAATGCAGAACAAAATAACGGGGCCATTTGCCAAGAGACGGCCATTGCCCAGCCACACATACGTCCTTGGACATACCTTGGCACACTCCGGTGAGTCTGCCGCCACCTAGAGGTGAAACCTTTGTTTTAACCTGGTTACGGTGTACTGTTGAACTTGGCTACAGCAGCGCTTAGCAACCATGTAGACAAGAATGGAGGACAGCAGCGTAGTTGACGATAGAGCATTGGACGAAACACTCATCAGTCTGATGCGAGTGAAGGAATGCATCATAACTAGGTGGTACAGCCATATATACCAGAGGTAGGCAAATATATATTTTTTGGCGCAAATATCTTAAAGAATATCTACATTGTATGATTTTGTTGTTTTGGTCTCAATCGTGGTATCGAAGTTATTCAACTTTAGGTTTCCCAGTTATGATGTTTTCTCCCCATGAAGAATAACATGAAAATGAGGATTCAGTGTTTTATTGTCAAAGGAAATGTAAAACAACCAGCATTACAGGAGATTCTGGTAAAGATGTGCCCAAAACCTGTTAAATGGCGTCATTTATAAGCATACAATTAATTCTAATACATAAAATGTTTTTTTTTTTATATGATCCAAACATTAAAAATCTCAAGAATAATGAATTGATAATACATTTTTTTGTTTGGGTGTAGAAGTTTGATTTAAAAAAAAATCAACATTAATTGTCCCTTACCTTATATTCGTAATGTGACAAAGCTTTACAGGAAACCAAATAACCAGTTTGAGCTAGTACCCGTCCATCCTCAAGAATTAAAAGAATGCCATCTGGCAAACTTCTTGTTGACATTTGAATTGACTTAAGGGGCGGGGCTAGGTTTCTCTTCAGCTCCACCCCCTACATTCCCATCTAGCGAGGGGGAGGGGTATGTTTGAAAAAACAAAACTTAAGACAATGAATTTTTTATTTACTGGAGTAGAAGCATAACTTTAAAACATCTAATTCAACTGACATTTGACATTCATAACGTCAAAAAATTCAGAATTTCCCGATGCTTTAAGTTCCAGGCTAATGCTGCATTCCCATCATCAGTCATAACAAATAGCAACTGTTCCGAGAACATAACAAAAGATAACCAACCTCCAATCATAGAGGAAGTCACATTTCAATCTTAAACCGCTCTTCTAAGCTAAGCGAGGATAGCAGAACTCTGCCGTCGCCCCGCTCTGAGCGTCCAGTGTGACGCCAGCGAACAGCGGCTGGGTGAAGATGGTCTGCACTTTGTGCAGCAGGGTCATGGTATCGGAGCAGTAGAACCGCAGGGTGCCCGCCCTGTAGTCCAGGTACACCCCCACCCTGGAGGGGTGCGGGCCGGGGAGCAGGGTGATGACGTCGTTGTGTTTGAATTCAACGGCGGTGGGGCAGACGATCAGAGCCCAGGACTTGTCGTCGGCGCCCTGGTCATTCCACAAGCTGTCCTTGTAACCCATGGCGATGGAGACGTAGCGCGTGGTCCAGCTGACCTCCCAGTATTGCCTCCCAGTCAGAGACTCTTTACTCAGACACTGCTCCACCGCCCAGACCAGCGGGCTTTGCTTTCCTGCTCGGTTCTTCTTCGGCCTCACCGCTCTGGTACCCACAAACTTGACCTTTTTGTTCCCCTCAGACATCACCTTTCGGTCATCCTCGGACAGAGTCAGGAATTTGGTTTTTGTCTTTGGGTCGAAGCTCAGTTCACATGAGTATTGTAAGAAGTCACTCCTGGACTTGGGCTCAGCCTGCTGTGAAGGCAGGACGTCCACTTCGGCCACGGCTCGTGAAACAGGAGGGGCTTCGTCTTTTACAAACACCTTTAGTTTATTCCTCATCTTGGCCAAAGCTAAGGTCACGTTCTTCAAGTACTGCATGGGATCAGGGCCTCTCGAGGGCAGGCCTGTGTACTTCTTGAGAAACAAGTCCTGAGGGCATTCTTTCAGGAAGTGAATGTCACTGTGGCTCTGGAAGAGAGCATCCAGGTCATCGATGCTCCTCCTCATCACGGAGTTCTCCTGCTCCAGGTTACGCAGCAGGTCGTGGAGCCGGCTCACCGCCACCTTCTCCTTGGTCCTGATCTTCTCTTTAATGTCGGCCCTCTGGCTCTCAAGGGGACGGATCATCTCAGCAAAGAGCTCGTCAATATCTCTCAATGCTACGTTAGCAGAGTGATTGATAGAGTCAATCTCCTCCTGAAGAACCACAACATCTTCCTCCACCTTCTGGATCCTTGCCTGCACGACTCTCTGGTGCCCGATGAGATCCTTCTGCCTCTCGAGTCTCTCGGCCTCGGCTGTGATCGTCTCATGGCCTCGGTGCTCGTCCACAGCACACAGGTTACAGATACTGACCCGGTCTCGGCGGCAGTAGATCCTCATGACCTCGTCGTGACGGGGGCAGATGTTGTCCTGGAGTTCGGTTGTCGGTTCCACCAGCTTGTGTCTCTTCAGCCCGGCCACTTGATAGTGACTCAGGACGTGCTCCTCACAGTAGGACACCATGCAAACCAGACAGGTCTTGATGGCCGTCATCTTCACCAGGGTGCAGATGTCACAGCCCACTTCTCCGGGTCCAGCAGAGCAGGGGTCAGAGTCCGGGTCAGGGTCCGGGTCAGGGTCAGGGTCAGGCTGTCTGTTGGCTGCTGCCTCCGTGTTTTCAATGAGCTCCGCTAGAACGGTGTTCTTCTCCAGAGCCGGTCTCAACGTGAAGATCTTCCTGCACTGGGGACAGCTGAAGAACCTCCTGTCGTGGCTCCAATAGTCTCTGATGCAGCCCAGGCAGTAGCTGTGTCCACAGGGTATGGTCACCGGCTCGCGCAGCTGATCCAGACAGATGGAACAGCAGTAGACGTCACGCTCCGCTAGGGATTTGAGTCTCGCCATTTGGATGACTGGATTCGTCCGGGGCTTCCTGACAGGTTCAGGGTTTGCTCTCGACTGAATTATTTTATTGCATGCGGTAAACACCCAGTTCCATTTGTTGCCGCACCGCCCCTCAAAAATGTAGTTCATCTTGTGCCACAAGGAAGTCTTCACAGCTAAGATTGACGCTATACATTTCCAGAAAGGCCGGTTTATTGAAACCCTGAAAGCCAAGGTGTACGGGAAGTCCTACACACCACCCACACTCAAACCAACGGCCAACTGCCTTGATCCGACCACTCCGATGCCTCTTGTCTGACCCGTTTGGAAGAAAAATTGCATTGAAACACACCGCGAAGACTACTGCCAACTACACAGCATGTTCTGTGCTTGCAAGAGGCGCTATTCTCATGGCGCTATTCCTTCCCTCCCACACTCCACGGTGATTCGCTGATTGTTTGCTAGCAGAAGACAACCAAGCAGAGGCTCTATTCCTCAGATGCCAATGCACTCAGACTTTGCATGTTGAATCAGACCAGACACCGTCCGCACCAAAAGCTTCCAACACATCTGAACAAACTCGTCCGAGTCTCCTCAAACGTTTCAGATGGCCAACGGTTGGGCCGGTCTGTAGCAGCCTTTAGAGGTTTGCGACATGTTTTGTCTGCATCTGATGTAAAGTTCTGTCTGTTTCAGCGTGTCACGTGACTCCTCTGTTCTGGAAGAGGGATTAAGAGCGTTACCTGGCGATGAAGCCCAGTACATGGGCCTGGATGATCATGGCCGCCCGCAGAACCTCCTCCTCGCGCTCCTTCTCCAGGCGATGCTCCAGAGACTCTCTGAGGAACACCTGGACAGGAGAGGAGGAGGAAGAGAGGGGAGGAGAGATGTGGAGGAGAGGAGAGGAGGAGAGGAAATAAGGAGAGGAGAGGAGGAGAGGAGAAGATAGGAGGAGATGAGAGGAAGAAAGGAGAGGAGGAGAGAAGAAGATAGGAGGAGAAGGGAGGAAGGAAGGAGATGATGACATGAGGAGGAGAGGAGATGATGAGAGGACCTCACGACTCAACCTAGACCTTTCACCAGAGAGCCAAAGCCCCACCAGATCATAATATTATTGTTGTGGAACAAAAACATGATATTGTATATTGTATTATATAAACTGTAAAATCTTGTGTCATACACTTCATAATTTCCAACCACTAAAACATCCACAGACACCACTCGGTCTGAACTCACGATGTGAGTATGAGGAAATGTATACAAACAACCAACTACTTCCTCGTTCTCTAAATCCCTCACCTTGGTTTTGCCAAGCTGCCATTGGCTGCTGCTGCTGTCGTAGGTCTGGAGCAGCTCAAGGCACCGCCCCCTGGGGTCCTCGGCCAGGGCCACACCCCTCATTAGCACCTTGTACCTGGGGAGTGGGCGTGGCAAGTAGTAAGTGGGCGGGGTCAACAAGTAACAGCAGGATCAATCCAGCTGTAGTACCGATGTAGGACTATAGCAGTACTTATTACTTATCGCTAGGTGGAGCTAACCTGAGCTACAGCTAGCGCTAGGTGGAGCTTACAGTAGCTACAGCTAGCGCTAGGTGGAGCTAACAGTAGCTACAGCTAGCGCTAGGTGGCGCTAACAGTAGCTACAGCTAGCGCTAGGTGGAGCTAACCTAAGCTACAGCTAGCGCTAGGTGGAGCTTACAGTAGCTACAGCTAGTACTAGGTGGAGCTAACAGTAGCTACATCTAGTTCTAGTGCTGTGTGGGATTACCCAGGAGGCCAGGCGACTTTATTTTGTTGAATTATCTTTTTTGTGTAGGTAATGAATCAACAGATACTCTACGTTTAAGTTGTAGATTAATGATGCAAAGATGTAATTTCTGATATTCCTACACTAATTTGTTCCCAAACATTGACCTAGGAAGCAAGTCTTGCATTTTCAGTATTGCGGAGGAAAAATATCTCAACTGCATAGTTTAGTCTGCGGGCCTAAGTGAGCCTCAACAAGCAGCTCAACAAGCAAAAAACAATGGCACTGCAACATTGCACATGACTCGAGAGAACCAGGCAGGGCTCAAAGGGTCAACGCCCCACTGGCAGCAGAGAGACCGCGTCCTGCACAGCAGCGCTCTGACCAGGACTGGCCTCCTTTTCTGACTCGTCACAGCAACCGGAAAGGCCTTGATTTATTACCCTCAATATTATGCAGTTTACTATTACAGTAATGCTGTATTACTGTATAAGCGTAGTAGTATAGTTCTGCAGTAGTGTAGTACTGTGGTATAGTATTACTGTAGAAGTACTGTACTAGTGTATTAGTATAGTACAGTGTTGGGAAGGATTACAATGTATCCAGTTACAGAATACAGAATACATGCCCAAAAATGTAATATGTAACGTATTCCGTTACATTACTCAATCTAAGAATTGTATTCTGAATACTTTGATTACTTCCACATTGAATTGCATTTTATAAGTGTAGGAATGCGGCATCAAATCCTGCATACTAAACACGTCTATTAGGGTGTGTTCTTCTGTTCCAACTGGCTGAATGTAGCCCAAGTCTCCCTGAAAGTGCAATGAATGAATATAATTTACTGTAGAGGAACAAAGGCTATAAGGGTATGTTTATGCAAAAGATATTTCCAACAGACAAATTGACCAATTTTCCCTTTTCAGTTTATTTATTTACTCAAAAATCATCAATCAGAGAGAGAGAGAGAGAGAGAGAGAGAGAGAGAGAGAGAGAGAGAGAGCCAGAGAGAGAGAGAGAGCCAGAGAGCAAGAGCGAGAGAGAAAGAGAGCCAGAGAGAGAGAGCCAGAGAAAGAGAGCCAGAGAGAGAGAGCCAGAGAGAGAGAGAGAGCCAGAGAGAGAGAGAGAGACAGAGATAGAGAGAGAGATAGACAGAACCAGAGAGAGAGCGAGAGCGAGAGAGAGAGAGCGAGAGCGAGAGCGAGAGAGAGAGCGAGAGCGAGAGAGAGAGCGATAGAGATAGAGAGAGACTATTTTGGGCGTATTCATATGCCCTAAATATTTATTTTTTGGTTTGGAGCGGTTCCTTTTCACATGGCAATCGCAGCAGTCCCAGAATTTGTCAACAACGCACATGTGTGTGAAGATTGTTAAATCATGGACAATGTATAGTTCTGTAGTGTAGTAGTACTGTATTAGTGTAGTGTAGTATAGTCCCATAGTTTGTGGTTTCACTCTATGAATCCCGTTGCCATGGTGACCATGCGGATGCTGAGGAGCTGAGAGGCGGGGGGAGGGGGAAGGGGGGGGGTGGTACCGACCTGCAGCAGAAGTCCTGGAAGGGCCTCCGGATGGGGAAGCCGTGCTGCCGGATCTTCACCGTCTCCAGCATCCCAGAGTAGCGGAGCTGGTTCAGCACCACCACCGCGTTGAACTGCTCGGGCATCTGATGACACACACACACACAGCAGGCTCAGACCACAGCAGGCTCGGTGCACGCCATTTTGGATCTGGACACCGGAGAGGCCACTTTGGATCAGGGCAACGTGGAGGCCATTTTAGATCGGGACAAAACTGCTAGATAACCACTTCAGGACTCAGGATTGGGAAACTACTACAAGATCACTTCAAGACTCCCAAACCACTGAAAAACTACGGGAAATACGAAGTGCTCCGTAGATTGACGTAGTTCCATGTCATGGCAGGACAGGGTGATGTACTATACTGTGATTGGCTCGTACATTATGATAATGAGCTGTGATGGAATGTTGGGATGCCCAAAGGCGAGAAGACTGACGCCTCGTTAGCGAAAAGCTAACCGCACTATGCTAATAGACGGTGGATGCGTGACGTCCAAACTTCAGATTCTGCCAAGTGCACGTCTCACACACACACACACACACACACACACACACACACACACACACACACACACACACACACACACACACACACACACACACACACACACACACACACACACACACACACACACACACACACACGTTCGTGTTCTGCCGTGACCTCTGACCTAGGGCCAGCGGTGGACGTGCGGGTGCGTAGCGCGCGACAGGGCCCAGCTAGCGGAGGACACAGGCGTCTTCTGTTGCCGCGGCGACGACCTTTCCACTGGAGGGAGCCCCATTCATGTCCCCGTAACCCGGAGTCACCTCTGGGGTGCAGGGGGGCGTCGGGACAACAGGAAGCTTTCAGGCCCCCTCCTAAAGACCCCTTTATCAAGACCCCCCCCACAGCACCGGCCCTGGGGCCTCAAAGACGGCCATTATCTGCCATTGGTCCCAGAGGGCCCTCATTAGCATAGCCGCCATTAGCATAATAGAAGAGCCTTGAATGTCACAAAAACAAGAGCTGGTGTCAGGAAGTCTCTCTCTCACTCAGTCACTCACCCACACACAAGAAACCTGTTTGTATTCCACATCTCGATGGACATGCAGACATTTTACTAAACCGCGGGGGGTGTTATGGTGTAGTCCAATGTGTTGACTCCAAGCTGAAAGGTTCTTGGTACACCTGTCTGTCTCTGTATTGACTAACCCCGACCTGCTCCTTAATGACCTGTCTCTGTACTGTCTAACCCCTACCTGCTCCTTAATGACCTGTCTCTGTACTGTCTAACCCCTACCTACTCCTTAATGACCTGTCTCTGTACTGTCTAACCCCTACCTGCTCCTTAATGACCTGTCTCTGTACTGTCTAACCCCTACCTGCTCCTTAATGACCTGTCTCTGTACTGTCTAACCCCTACCTACTCCTTAATGACCTGTCTCTGTACTGTCTAACCCCTACCTGCTCCTTAATGACCCGTCTCTGTACTGTCTAACCCCTACCTGCTCCTTAATGACCCGGCTCTGTACTGTCTAACCCTTACTTGCTCGATTAATGACATGTCTCTGCATTCATGATTTGTCTCTTTGGATAGAGACTTCTCCTTGGGCTTTCAGCTGGATAAAGGAAGGGGGGGAGGGGGGGGGGTGTTCCCGGGGGGTCTTTGAAAACCCAGATTTGGAGAGGCTCGGCTTCACAGACGTCTCTGATTAGGAACATCTAACTACCTAAGGATCCCAATCCTAAGCCGAACCACAACGGATCAGAGCAGTTCAGGAGTCAAACTGAGAGCCGATCCACCTGGACCCGCGGCGGACTACCCAGAGGAGCAGAGGGGAGGAGTCTAACCAGACCGCCTCTCTGATAGGCTGATGGAGGGGAGGGGGGAGGAGTCCAACCAGAGGTGAGTCTATTGACATAGACCAGACATGGAGCATATTATACTGCATCATAGACAGAGAGAGAGAGCGAGAGAGAGAGAGCGAGAGCGAGAGAGAGCGAGAGCGACAGAGAGCGAGAGCGACAGAGAGCGAGTGCGACAGAGAGACAGAGCGACAGAGAGACAGAGAGAAAGAGACAGAGACAGAGAGAAAGAGACAGAGACAGAGAGAAAGAGACAGAGAGAAAGAGACAGAGACAGAGAGAAAGAGACAGAGAGAAAGAGACAGACCGAGAGAGACACAGACAGACAGACAGACAGAGAGAGACACAGACAGACAGACAGACAGACAGACAGACAGACAGACAGACAGACAGACAGACAGACAGACAGACAGACAGAGAGAGACAGCCAGGCAGAGAAACAGACCAATGCAGAGTTTGTTCCCAAACAGTCTGACTGATTCAACACGTGTCCCGCCTGTGGCGCTACACCGTAAGACCAGCCCACCACCGACACCAGTACAACCAGCCCACCACCGACACCAGTACAACCAGCCCACCACCGACACCAGTACAACCAGCCCACCACCGACACCAGTACAACCAGCCCACCACCGACACCAGTACAACCAGCCCACCACCGACACCAGTACAACCAGCAACCCAACACACCCCGCAACACACAGCACGCCAATGACACACACTGCAACACACCCGCAGCTCTTCGACACACACAGCAATACAACACACACCATAACACAACGCACAACACACACACACACACACACCACAGACACACACACACACTCAGCAACACACCCCACAACACAACACACAACCCACCACTCCTCAGACACACACAGCGCTGCACAGACGCACACAGAACCCCTAACCCTCTTTCCACCGACCCGCCTGCCCTCCCAGAGACCCTCGTGTCCCCGGGCTCTTATTTTGAAAGGACCACGTTGTGGTGGTGCCAGAGTAAGAGCACGCAGCCGCGCGACGCATGTGGACCTTACCGTGCACGGACGCACCTCATCCTGGAGCCGAACCCCCGGCGCGCAGAAGGGAAAAGGTCCGGAAAGTTCCCCAAAGACCCGGGCGCTGTGGTCCCTCTCGTCAACACACACTCACTCTCAGGGACTCACACACACGCACACTGCCATCGCCACGCTGAACAAAGGCTCCCAATGCTCAGTCCACTCCCCCTTCTGAGTGTGTGTGTGTGTGTGTGTGTGTGTGTGTGTGTGTGTGTGTGTGTGTGTGTGTGTGTGTGTATAGAAAGGGGGAGGTGGGCTGGAGGGGGGGGGGGGGGGAGGTCTTCAGTGACGGGTGTTACTATGGTAACGCATCTCTTGCTGAGGCTAATTTGTGCGGCCACTTGTTTGACAGAGAGGATTGTGTGTATCAGATGGAGACAGGGAGGGAGACAGGGAGGGAGACAGGGAGAGAGAGAGAGAGAGAGAGAGAGAGAGAGAGAGAGAGAGAGAGAGAGAGAGAGAGAGAGAGAGAGAGAGAGAGAGAGAGAGAGAGAGAGAGAGAGAGAGAGAGAGAGAGAGAGAGAGAGAGAGAGAGAGAGAGAGAGAGGGAGAGAGAGAGAGCCAGAGAGAGCCAGAGAGAGCCAGAGAGAGAAAGCCAGAGAGAGAGAGAGAGAGAGACAGAGACAGAGACAGAGAGATAATGTGAGACAGAGAGATACAGAGAGAGAGAGACAGAGACAGAGAGAGACAGAGACAGAGAGAGACAGAGACAGAGACAGAGACAGAGACAGAGACAGAGACAGAGAGACTGAGAGAGAGAGAGAGACTGAGAGAGAGAGAGACAGAGAGATATACAGTGAGACAGAGACAGATAATATTGAGGACAAAGGGCGACATAAAACAGAGAGAGAGAATGTGATGGATGTGATGAGATCTACGATGTGATGCATGTGGGGGAGGGGTGTGTGCGTGTGTGTCTGTGTGTGTGTGTGTGTGTGTGTGTGTGTGTGTGTGTGTGTGTGTGTGTGTGTGTGTGTGTGTGTGTGTGTGTGTGTGTGTGTGTGTGTGTGTGTGTGTGTGTGTGTGTGTGTGTGTGTAGGCGTGTTCTATGAAGGACCAAATCTGTTTACTTTCAAACCAAGCATCACACACATACACACAGACACACAACACAGACACACAACCCAGACAGCCCAACCCTTCAACCTAAGACAACCACATCATCTCAGGGTTCAACTAAACCCGGTCTGATGGTGTTTCAAGAGGTCTGAGATCAAAACCATCAGGAGGAGAGCAGAACAAGTCCGCTTTGGTTGCAGTTGGGAACATAGTCTAGTGGTCGAGGTCCTGCCCTCACAGCTATAAGGTTGTGGGTTCGATCCCCTGATTCCGCAGTGTACCTGTAGGCCTCCTCGAGCAAGATGACCCCTAACCCCTACCTGTTCCTTAATGACCTGTCTCTGTACTGTCTAACCCTACCTGCTCCTTAATGACCTGTCTCTGTACTGTCTAACCCCTACCTGCTCCTTAATGACCTGTCTCTGTACTGTCTAACCCCTACCTGCTCCTTAATGACCTGTCTCTGTACTGTCTATCCCCTACCTGATCCTTAATGACCCGTCTCTGTACTGTCTATCCCCTACCTGATCCTTAATGACCTGTCTCTGTACTGTCTAACCCCTACCTGCTCCTTAATGACATGTTGTTTTTGATAGAAAACACCAATAAATCTCTATCTATACGTAGAGATATATATACTAATGATCTGTTCAAGAGCTAAATCAAGCTGGACTTGAGTCAAATGAGGATTTATTATCAGCTATTAATATTAATCAATATCAAAGTGTGTCTTTAAATACCGATAGGACAGCTGGGACATCACGCCCAAGGGGTCAAAGGTCACAGTGCAGATGTCGGGGGTCAGGCATCAATATATCGACACAACGCATAAAATCCATGAACAGATTGCACACACACACACACACACACACACACACACACACACACACACACACACACACACACACACACACACACACACACACACACACACACACACACACAGCTAATGACCCTCATTCCATTCAGGCAGACAACACGGACGCCTCTTGGGGCCTGTTAAGGGGTCCCAACCCCCGACACAAGCTGCAGGGCAAACCCCCCCTGACTCCGCCCCCGTCCCTGTACTGGATCCATTAAGGACCAATCAGAAGCCATTAGCCAGTTTACCTGCTGTCGGAGGGGAAGGCCAGACGGAAAACTCCCCCTCATAAAGTCACACCGAGCAGCTGGCCTACGGTGGCTAGCACAGGCTAGCGTAGCACAGGCTAGCGTAGCACACGCAAACACATACAGCTAGCTTGAGTATGCACCAAATACTAACACAGCACACGAATGATGCTGGGGAATCTAGGTGTAAATGTGCGTGCATGTGCACAGTTAGGTCTGTGTATGTGTGTGCGCGTGTGCGTGTGCACATGTATTTAATAATAACATTAGCTTTAATCCAAAACTCACTGTAAATACCATGTTGTAGTGAGTATTACGCCTAGATTTACTACACACTGCAGTACTCAAAGCGGTGTGTACTCTGGTTGAACTGTAGAGTTGAGCTCCAGACCCGGATCAACCTCACGTTGACATTCACATCCCCCTGCCCAGCCTGTTGCTTGGCAACCGGGGGTCACAAGTCACAGGGAACCCAGCGGGGGCCTTCTCTCGCTGGGTCGCCGGAGAGGAGTGTGTGAATTGAAGATGAGGATTGTGTGTGTGTGTGTATGACAAGTCCTACCTAGTGTGTGTGTGTGTGTGTGTGTGTGTGGGGGGGGGGGGTTGGGTGTGTGTGTGTGTGTGTGTGTGTGTGTGTGTTTGTGACATGTCCTAATGTTTGTGTGTGTCATGGCCTAGCGTTTGTGTGTCTGTGTGTGCATTTGTGACATGTCTAAGAGAGCGAGTGTGTGACGTGTCCTAGCATGTGTGTGTGTGTGTGTGTGTGTGTGACATGTCTTAAGTTATGCTCCCACTTCGTGCGTAAATAGAGACGTACGTTATCAACGTTCTAACCATCACTGCCCTCGTACTTTCATGCGTCCTTTACATTGGAATGGACGTTGAGCAAAACATCCTCAAGAGGGCGTTGTTCTGATTAAAACGATACCCCAACGAAGTAAAAAAAAAAAAAAGTTTATGACAGCAAGAAACATTGCGACGATGCGGGAGATAAAGATCCTGCATCTGTGTGTGTGTGTGTGTGTGTGTGTGTGTGTGTGTGTGTGTGTGTGTGTGTGTGTGTGTGTGTGTGTGTGTGTGTGTGTGTGTGTGTGTGTGTGTGTGTGTGTGTGTGTGTGTGTGTGTGTGTGTGTGTGCGTGCGTGCGTGCGTGCGTGTGGTTCAGGTCCAACCTTGTGTGTGTTTGGTTTGATGCAGCGGACGAAGAAGGGATGGGAGGAGCTTAGCGACGCCATCAGAGAGTGGAGGGAGTTCTGAGGAGAGGAGACAAGGAGACAGAGCAGAGGAGTGAGGAGACAGAGGAGAGGAGTGAGAGGTCTGACCCTCGCCACCACCAGGACCTCACTGCTTCCGTGTGTGTGTTTGGGTTTTGGTTAAACATTTCACCAATTCTTTGTGTGATGCTTAATTGGTGATGTCGGTAATTGTTTAATTGGTGACTGGTTGTGTTTGTCGGATGACCCTTAAGGCAGTCTATAGAACTACCCTCAATGTTCGAAGAGTACATACAGTATTTCAAGAGAACATACAGTATTTGTGCATTGCATGCAGTACTTGTAGACTGCATGAGCCAGTGGGCCTACTGGTAGCCTCACCTTGAACTGGGAGCTGACAGTGGGCCTACTGGTAGCCTCACCTTGAACTGGGAGCTGACCGTGGGCCAACTGCAAGCCTCACCTTGAACTGAGAGCTGACAGTGGGCCTACTGGTAGCCTCACCTTGAACTGGGAGCTGACAGTGGGCCTACTGGTAGTCTCACCTTGAACTGGGAGCTGACAGTGGGCCTACTGGTAGCCTCACCTTGAACTGGGAGCTGACAGTGGGCCTACTGGTAGCCTCACCTTGAACTGGGAGCTGACAGTGGGCCTACTGGTAGCCTCACCTTGAACTGGGAGCTGACAGTGGGGCTACTGGTAGTCTCACCTTGAACTGGGAGCTGACAGTGGGCCTACTGGTAGCCTCACCTTGAACTGGGAGCTGACATTGGGCCTACTGGTAGTCTCACCTTGAACTGGGAGCTGACAGTGGGCCTACTGGTAGCCTCACCTTGAACTGGGAGCTGACAGTGGGCCGGCGGTGCTTGACGCTGGTCTTCAGGGTGTCCCCACCGCTGCGGCTACACACGTGCTCAAACAGGTCGTACACAAAGTCCAATCTGCAGGCGCACAACAGACCTCAAATACATGGAAATGCATGGAATACACACGGAGATATGCTACAGTACACTGACTTACAGGGTAGTAAGCCAAGATAACCTGAAATGTACTGAAATACACTGAATTAGATGATACAAGTAAATATTTGGAAACACACAAAAAAACACAAAGTTAGAGCGAAATAACCTAAAATACACTTAAGTAGATGGGAGTACCTTTCGAAATTACTTAAGTAGGAAATACCTAGAAGATGCACTAATACATACAAATAAATAGTTTAATACAGGGTTGCAAACTTAACATCAGTGTAATACACAGATATATAGTGTGATCTAAACTACACTACAATATAATGAAAATAAAGTGCAATACACAATTGGACAAAGCCTAAACCAATCACAGAGAAGTTAAAGCGAGGTTGACGCTGAACTACTGACCGGCTCTCTCTCAACAGGTTGAGGACATCATCGCGGAACGTGTCTCTGTTCTTTTCCAGCATGCCCCGAACGTCGTACACTACCTGAACACACCACCAGGGGGAGACAGAGAGGGGTTAACACTACCTGAACACACCAGCAGGGGGAGACCTGCCGTCTGGTCTAGAGGTTCTGCTATAACACAGTAGGACTGCTGGCTCCGGGGTTACTCTTGGATCTACTATGATGCTATACTATACAATTATGGGCCTCATCGGCTCAGGAGTTAGAGCGGGTTGGCTGGTAACTGCATGGTTGCAGCCGGGAATCAAACCGTGAACCTCTGTGTGTCGAGGTTTTCCAGAGCAAGGCACATAACCCTAACTGCTCTGACGAGCTGGCTCTCGCCTTGCATGGATGGGTGAATGTCAGGCAATATTGTGAAGTGATTTGGGGGGCCTCTGGTTAGAAAAAAGCGCTATAAAAATGCAGTCCATTTACCATTTATAATATTCTGTGCAATGCTATGCTAAGCTATGCTTATCTAAGCTAAGCCATGCTATAGTGCTGCTGCCTCAGTACCTCTCCGGCGTAGTGCTTGACTCCGAAGTAGTGGACCGCCACACGCGGCTTCACGTAGAACGAGTTTTTCTGCAGAGGGGAAAACAAAGTGAGTCCTCGTGCAGGAAGAGACACTCTCTCCTCTCTGACTGGGAGAGTCCTGCCTCGGCTCAACACAAACCTCGTACAGTGTCCCACAAGACTCACACAACAACGTCACACAACACAGTCAAACAACAACGTCACACAACACGGTCACACAACATCACACAACACGGTCACACAACAACATCACACAACACACCCAAACATGCAGGTGCTCTCGGAGCTCCGTGCCAACCACCAGACGTTCAGATGTAGTGGCAGTGTTTAACCTGCAGAGAGCGTCCTCTTCCTTGTGTAGATCTTTGGACTTCATTAAGCCCAGCTGACCTCCACTTATGTCAGCTGGTCTTTATCGAGTGCAAAGACCTACACACAAGACCCAAGTGTCCATTATAACGTCCGCAGGTGGAACCACGAGGGGTGAAAGGTCAGGGGTGAGAGATGCTATCTCCTTCTTAGATCAGTCAGAGTCAGAAGCTTCTATCCCTGGATGAGCTGGTAAAGAGCAGAGAGTGTCTTTCTGTCTGAACCCGCGGCTGTGAGGGGGTGCGCCTGTGATCAGTACATAGTGAGGGCAGAACATGTCCTCACTACTTCCAAGAAGACTAAATACGGACAACACACCTCCCTTGAGATGAAGACAAACAAGACCCTGCGTTAGCCATGCTCCGTCGCTAATGGTATCCACTACAGTTGTTGTTTCAGCCCAGTACGTAGCGTTGTGTGTGTGTAGTGGCTAACGTAGCTAACGTAGCTAACGGAGGACAGGTGTGGCGCATCCCTGCTGAACCAGCAGGTGACCGGGTGACCCCGTGGGCCCATCAGAGGCTTGGTACGCAGTAGCAGTGTTTAACCTGTAGAGGGCCCGTCCTCTGATGCACACCGTGGTGCTCCCCTGTAAACAGGAAGTGGGCGGCAGGAAGTGGGCGGCAGGTGCTCACCGAGTGCTGACTGTGGAGTTTCTCCAGCAGGGTGCCGTCGGTGGCCTTGGGGAAGTGGCTCTCCTCGTTGATCAAAGCCAGGAGGCCCAGTTTCTATGGAAACATAGCCTTCATCATCAGCATCATCATCGTCACCAACACCACCATCATCATCATCGTCACCTCCCACGCCAGCACTTTGGCGGTTTCCCCGAGCGACTGCCATGATCACGGCCCCCGTCGTAAGTATCAATACTATTGATCAGCTGATCACCCGGGTCCCGTCCTATCAGAGTCCTGATGAGGTCCTAACGTACCTTCTCGATGAGGTCCAGACATTCTCCGTTGTCCATCCAGTTGATGTCCTGCCACACCAGGCCTTCCCTGGAGAAACCACACACACACACACACACACACACACACACACACACACACACACACACACACACACACACACACACACACACACACACACACACACACACACACACACACACACACACACACACACAAACCATTGTTATATACCTCTGTCACTTCTTTATCATTCCTCCACTATTTCTCCTCCTTCGCCTCACTCTCTCTCTTCCTTCACCTCACTAACTCTCATGCTTCCACTCACTATCTCTCCTCCATCACCTCACTATCTCTCCTCCATCACCACATCGTCCTTCCTCCACCACTTCATTGTCTCTCCTCCATCCCCTCATCATCCTAACTCCATGGCCTTACCAGTCCACCATGGACACCCCTGATCTCATCTCATTTCGGAAGCTAAGCATGGTCGGGCCTGGTTAGTACTTGGATGGGAGACCGCCTGGGAATACCAGGTGCTGTAAGTGGTGTTGGGTGGTGGCCAATAGGTGGCACTCTTCCCTCTGGCCATAACATCAATCCCGATGCCCCAGTGCAGTGACGGGGACACTGTGCTGTGGAAGGCGCTGTCCTGCGGAGGAGACGTAAAACCGAGGTCCTGACTCACTGAGGTCATAAAAGATCCCAGGGTACTTATCGCAAAGAGCAGGGGTTTCCCCGGTGTCCTGGCCCAACCAGGCTCATTCATTCTGGCACCCTAATCATCCTCCTGTATAATTGTCTGACTCATTAATTCCCTCACTCTCCACTTCAAGCTGGTGTGTGGTGAGCGTTCTGGCGCGAAGCCGTGCAGCACCCAAGTGGGTGCTGCACACTGGTGATGGTAAGTGAGGTCCCCCCTTCACTGTAAAGCGTCCCCCCCCCCTCCCGGACGTACCTGTTATACTCCAGCTGCTCCAGGGAGAAGATGTGCTTGTTGAAGTACTCCTGCAGCTTTTCGTTGGCGTAGTTGATGTTGAACTGCTCGAAGCGGTTCACCTGGACAGGAAACGCATCACAGCCCTGCGTTAGCACGCCCTAACGACCACATCCTGTACCGCGTCTCCACGGCAACTGACGTTCACGCCAGCGTTTGAGGACACCACGGGCCAACCAGAGATACGGACCTCGAAGTTCTCGAAGCCGAAGATGTCCAGGATGCTGACGGACAGGAAGTCATCGTTGCCGCGGATACGAGCGTTGAGGCGGCGGATGATCCAGGCGAAGCACTGGGAGTACAGCGCCATCGCCATGGAGTCCCGGGAGTCGACCGCCTGACACATACAGGAACACACACACAAACACATTCA
This sequence comes from Gadus chalcogrammus, assembly GCF_026213295.1. Classification (NCBI taxonomy): domain Eukaryota; kingdom Metazoa; phylum Chordata; class Actinopteri; order Gadiformes; family Gadidae; genus Gadus; species Gadus chalcogrammus. The sequence continues at coordinate 3,490,516 of NC_079419.1, forward strand.
GAAACACACACACACACACACGTTCAGGAATACACACATTCAGAACCACACACGCACATTCAGATACACACATTCAGAAACATACACACACATTCAGAAACACACACAAGTTACATTACAAATATCCACTGTAGACTGCTTATCTTAAAATAAACACCAGACACAACTGCTGAAGGTCTCACAACATGAGATCATTATTCATTCATTGCTTTAACAAACATCGACCTCATATTAACCTCTGAACCTCTGAACCCAAGACATTTAGTACTCCCTAGCTGGTTGCTTTACGACAGATTGCAAGCTAGTTCACGAAACGGAGACAAACAAAAACTAACAAAGGCTCATTCTTCAGAGTCTGAGGCGCGTGTTTGGTTACAAATCGCAGCGAGCCTCCCGCCGCGAGGAGGTCCTCCCCGAGGCCGCGACCAATGCGATTAGCATCCTTTAGCCGCTAGCGTGAACCCCGCCGCACCAGCACCACGTCGGATTGATCAACACAGGCCAGAGGCCTCCGCGAACATCAACAACAGCCGCAGAATCACCGGAAGGTCCCAGGAATGTTCGGCTTTGTGTTTGTTGTGGGGGCGAATTCTGGACCCTAAATTTAGGATGATTGATTTTCGCTAATGGTAACTCGAGGCCCAACGCAGATTTATCTCGAGGATGATATCAGGCTAAGTATATCAGGCTAAGTATTTAAAGTAGACTTTAAGTGCTCTGAATGTTTTTTTTCTACAAATTCTGACGATTCTACAAAACAGACGCATAACAAATATCTGAAACGTCGGATGTTTATTCTTCATGATTATACAAACGGAAACTTAGGTAAGATTATTTTCTCCACTAATAAAAAAATTAAAACTTCCAATGTTTATTCTGCATGATGTTACGATTCAACAAAACGTTTAGTTAAATGTTTGAACTAATAAAACAAACGTCCGATTTCTATTCCAAGAAATGTAACGATATTTTCTCTACGGTTGCAACGACTCTACGAAATATCAGTTTAATGTAACCTGCGTACCTAACGTCCGATATATCTATACTTGTCGCAACGACTCTACGAAAATGTAAATTTAATGTAACTTGCATACCAAACGTCTGATATTTCGCTACTTGTTGCATGGACTGTAGGAACCCGAAGAAGACGTAAAGAAAAAAGCGCGGCATGTCGTTGCACAATGATGCATGTCGTAGCACATTGAAGCGTGTCGTAGCACGTTGAAGCGTGTCGTAGCACGTTGAAGCGTGTCGTAGCACGTTGAAGCGTGTTGTAGCACACTGAAACGTGTCGTAGCACGTTGAAGCGTGTCGTGGCGGCGGTACCGACCTGCTCCACGGTGAGCGGGGTGCAGATCTCCTCTCCTCGGAGGATCATGGAGCGATGGGTCAGGACCTCCGACAGCTGCTCCGGGTTCAGACCCAGGAGGTCCGACGTTCTGCTGAGAGCTGGAGACCACACACACAAACACACACACACACAGGCAGACACAAACACACATACAGGCAAATCACGCAAACACACACGCAGACACACAGGCAGACGGACACATACGCACACAGACACAGAAGCAGACACACACACACACACACACACACACACAGTTTTGGGGGTCAGAATATCCTAGGTGGTCTAAGGTAGATCTCAGCCCTCCCCCTGGCTCCTCTACATCCTGGGGCCCGGCTGACACAGAGTTCATAAAGTCAACCCGACACCCCCACCACACCAAAGAATGGTTTGTTCCGGAACACAAGATGAGTATCAACCCTCCGATGTATGATGTATTAGAGGACAGAGAGGAGGAGAGAGGAGGAGGACGAGCAGGGGAGGAGGAAGATGGGGTCGAGGAGGAGGAGGAGGAGGAGGAGGAGGAGGAGGGGAGGAGAGAGGAGGAGGACGAGCAGGGGAGGAGGAAAGTGGGGTCGAGGAGGAGGAGGATGAGGAGAGGGGGAGAAGAGGAGGCGCAGGAGGAAGGAAAGGGGGAGGAGGAGCGGGAGAAGAGAAAGCAGGAGGTGTGTGTAGCGAGGACGAGCTCTGACCTGCGGGGGAGGAGACCTGAGCACCTCCTGCGGTCATGAACTCGATGTTCCCCGCGTGGAGGACCCCCGCCAGGAGGCGCAGGATGTCCCCGATGTGCTCCTCCGAGAACTGCGTCGTGCGCATTGCATTCTGGGAATAATGTACAACACATGCCACCATCATTTCAGACTCTACTTCATAACATCTATCGCCACTAGCACGCTGACCCTTTTTACATACTGTTCTCTCTCTCTCTCTCTCTCTCTCTCTCTCTCTCTCTCTCTCTCTCTCTCTCTCTCTCTCTCTCTCTCTCTCTCTCTCTCTCTCTCTCTCTCTCTCTCTCTCTCTCTCTCTCTCTCTCTCTCTCTCTCTCTCTCTCTGACTTCCTGGAAGGTGAGTGTGTATGCGTGTGCTTGTGTGTGCATGCGTACCATGACCTCCTTGAAGGTGTGTGTGTCGTTGATGGTCTTGTCGTCCACACAACCGGACTGCTTCAGATAGTAGTAGTGGTCTGCATGGGTCAGACCGAGGGCCTCTAGAACAACAACACAACAACCACACATCAACGCAACCAAATAACAGTGTGTGTGTGTGTGTGTGTGTGTGTGTGTGTGTGTGTGTGTGTGTGTGTGTGTGTGTGTGTGTGTGTGTGTGTGTGTGTGTGTGTGTGTGTGTGTGTGTGTGTGTGTGTACCTCTCTGTGGGGTGTGTGTCCCGGCCAGCAGGGCATAGAAGATGTGGTAGTTCCTCTCTCCAGGGTTCTGACGCACAACCCGATTCTGAGAGAACAAAGAAAAGCAGTGGTTAACACAAACACACACAAACTGAGAGGCAGACACGCACACACAACACTGGGTGGCATACACACACAAACAAACACACTGAGCGGCATACACACACACATAGAATATAAGGAAAACCTCACCTTTTCTAACAGGTCTGCGGGCAGCAAAACGGTCCGTTAAGAAATTCAACAGACAGAGTGACGGACAAAACTGTTTACCCTATCGGGCCCCGGCCCCCCATGACCCCTGACCCCCCCCCCCCCCCTCCCCACACACACACACACACACACACACACACACACACACACACACACACACACACACACACACACACACACACACACACACACACACACACACACACACACACACACACACACACACACACACCTGTCAATCACCCACCCAACCACCGCTCCCCTGCACACAAAGACCTTCAAGCACTTCCTGCTTCCTGTCCCCAGGGGGCGGGACAGGAAGTGGCTGTCAGAGGAGGATACAGTCCACGATGCGGCCCCCCTGGATGTTCCCCCGCTGGCTGAAGTGCAGCTGGACCAGCTTCCCGAAGCGGGAGGAGTTGTTGTTGTGGATCGTCTTGGCGTTCCCGAACGCCTCCATGATGGGACTGGGAGAGAGGGGGGGGGGGGGGAGGGTTAAAACAGACTGGGCAGCAGACTGAGGGACAAATAGGAACCAGTTGGAACCAGCAGGAGACCAGAACCAGAACCAGTTTGAACCTGTTGGATCCCGAAGGAACATGTTGGAACGAGTTGGAACCACTTGGAACCAGAAGGAACCAGTAAGTACTAGTTGGATCCAGTAGAAACCAAAGGCAACCAGTATTAATCCAGTTCAAAGCAGTATGCAGCCTCGACTAAACTCCTTGCCTAAACACAGACCAGTAGAAGGTTTAGCTACAGACAGAAAGACACTAGAGAGACGGACAAAGAATTAGAAGATGCAGACAGACAGACAGATCCTCAGAGAGACAGACGGACAGCCCTGCAGACAGACAGACAGACAGACAGACAGACAGACAGACAGACAGACAGACAGACAGACAGACAGACAGACAGACAGACAGACAGACAGACAGCCCTGCAGACAGACAGACAGACAGACAGACAGACAGACAGACAGACAGACAGACAGCCCTGCAGACAGACAGACAGACAGACAGACGGACAGACGGACAGCCCTGCAGACAGACAGACAGACAGACGGACAGACGGACAGCCCTGCAGACAGACAGACAGACAGACAGACAGACAGACAGACAGACAGACAGACAGACAGAGAGACAGACAGAGAGACAGACAGACAGCCCTGCAGACAGACAGACAGACAGACAGACAGACAGACAGACAGACAGACAGACAGACAGACAGACAGACAGACAGACAGAGAGACAGACAGAGAGACAGACGGACAGCCCTGCAGACAGACAGACAGACAGACAGACAGACAGACAGACAGACAGACAGACAGACAGACAGACAGACAGCGGTGTACCTGCTCTCCAGCAGGGCCTCCTCCACTCGGGGGTTCCGGTCTCTGGAGCAGACCTCCAGGGAGGGGGTCCGGTCTGGGGCAGTCCGGTCTGGGGCGGTCCTGTCTGGGGCGGTCCGGTCTGGGGCGGTCCTGTCTGGGGCGGTCCTGTCTGGGGCGGTCCTGTCTGGGGCGGTCCTGTCTGGGGCGGTCCTGTCTGGGGCGGTCCGGTCTGGGGCGGTCCGGTCTGGGGCGGTCCTGTCTCTGGAGGAGGCCTCCAGGGAGGTCTGGCTCATGGCCGACAGGAAGCGGAGGATCAGCTTGGTGCTCTCCGTCTTCCCGGCTCCGCTCTCCCCGCTGCAGGGGGCCAGAGACACACACCGTTACACAACTACACAACAACACAGCACAACATGTAACACCTGGACGAGGTCTTGGCCTCTGAAGGTCAAAGTCCCTTGCCCCTGGTCCGTGACATGTTCCTATGACCTTTGAGCTCTGGTCTGATGTTGACATCCGTCAGAGTGACCTAGAAGGGTTGAAGGGTGTCCTTCAGCAGACCTAGAGTCACAACATCAGCACCCCACACTCAGAGATTGTGTGCGTGCGTGTGCGTGTGCGTGCGTGTGCGTGTGCGTGTGTGTGTGTGTGTCTGTGTGTCTGTGTGTGTGTGTGTGATGATGGTATGCCAGAGCGGATATGTCGGATATGGTACATGCCTCACATTACCGCACGCTAACGTCAATCTCCACGGAGGTTCACCTGCGGTGATGCACCACTAGAGGGCGCACCGAGCGCTCTGAAAAACCCTGCAGCGTTCAGTGACTCTGCACTGATAGAAGTCATTACTCGGCAACAATTACGTAAAAATACAACAGAATACGGTTTGGTTGTCAGTTAATGGACTATGACTCTCTCCCTCTCACACCCAAACACCAATACCAGACCAGTCCGGCTGGTCTGTTCTCTTAGCAAATCACAGTAGGGGGCCCGACAGGGTTAACAGAAAGGACTGACGTATAAATGGCATGTAATGTTACCGGTAATTATACTGTGTGTGTGTGTGTGTGTGTGTGTGTGTGTGTGTGTGTGTGTGTGTGTGTGTGTGTGTGTGTGTGTGTGTGTGTGTGTGTGTGTGTGTGTGTGTGTGTGTGTGTGTGTGTGTGTGTCAGAGTGAAAGGCAGAGAGTTTGTGTGAGTAAAAGAGTGTGTGTAGTATGTTAATAGTATTGAATAAAGTGAAGTAGGTTTTTCTTTGAGAGAGAGTTAATGCTACCATAAGTGTGTGTGTGTGTGAGTCTGACGGTGAGAGAGTGTCTGTGCGTGCATGTGTTTGTGCGTGCGTGCGTGTGTAAGAGTGACAGTGTGAGTGTGTAAATAGCATTGATGAAAGTAAAACAATGGTTGAGAAGATAAGTTACTATACTAGCGTGAGTGTGTGTTTCTGAGTCTGAGACAGTGAGAGTGTGAGAGAGGATGTAATAACATGTGGTTAGTGAGTGTTAAAGTCACGGCTCCATCCCACCCACTACGTCTCCGTGACACGGTGACATCTCCTGGCCACATTTAACACCAACCTGGCAACCCTGGGCCCCGACAGGGGACGAGGGTGTGAGGGTTTATAACCAACCTGGCAACCCGCCCACACCTCGTCACCAACTGCGTGGAACACTGTGCTCGTCCCCCCTTTCTCCTCCTCTCCTCCCTCGCTAGCTCCTTCTCCTCCCCGTCCCTCCCCGTCCCTCCTCCTCCCCTCTCTCCCTCCCTCCCTCCCTCCTTCGCCTCCCCTGCTCCTATTCCTCCTTCCCATCCCTCCCCCTCTCACCTCCCCCCTCCTCATCCTCTCCTCCCTCACTCCTCCTTCTCCTCCGTACCTCCCCGTCCCTCCTTCTTCTCCTCCCTCTCCTCTCTCCCTTCTTCTTCTTGCCAATTGAGGAGGAGAGGAATGGGGGAGAGCCGACGGGAGGGAGGGAGGGAGGGAGGGAGGGAGGGAGGCGGTAGCTGGATTAATAAATCAGTAGGACAAAGCAGCAGATGAAGACATAGTGTCCTGACGTCGCCGGGAGCTCGCTGCCTCCAGAAAGGGAGAGCGTCTTCAAACTGTCACCCGCCCAGAACGATGCTGACAAACGCGTTTCATTTAAACACAAAGACGTAAGACGGACAGATGGACCGAGGCGAGGGGCGCCTTTGTTCCAGAAGGTCAGAGTGCCTCTCCAGTCCACCTTCTGACTCAATGGGGTCCTTATTGATGACTCTGTTGTACCGTACCCTTCCCCCCCGTGGACCGACAGGAGTTCGGACAGTAAGCTAATAAAAACTCACACTTGGTGGCCGATTCTTAAATCGTTCTCTGAAAATTGGGAACTTTGGTGAGAGGCTGCCAGTTGACCCAAAGAGTGTCTGAAAACCAGTGTGAGAGAAAGTTAGTGCAAGGAAAAAAGTTAGCTTAGAAAGTTAGAAAGCATAAGCGACGGTTAGCATTGCGACTGCGGTCGGAAGGATGTTAGCGTTTAAGAGGCTGATGTTAGTGTTAAAGGGGGCGTGGTTTTAACCGCAATATCCAAACAAGGATAAAATGTAAAATAAACATTTAGGCTGACTTATTTCCTTTTGTTGGCTAGCTAAAGGACACTTTAGCCTGGACCCTAATGCATCGTAAACAACCGTATGCTTAGCAGGCAACGCTACTTACAACTCACAACAGGTAGCACATAAAACTAAAGTGTTAAAACTATGAGCTTCATCTTTAATGGATGCTCAAACTGTGTGTGTGCACGTGTGGCTCAGGGGGAGGGAGCATTTTAAAGACCTTTAACTTGAATTATTTAAAAAGCCCAGGTAGGGGGCCAGAGGGCAACAAGCAGAACACACACACACGCATGCGCACGCGCACACGCACACACACACACACACACACACACACACACACACACACACACAGGGAGGGATGATTAAGTGCTGAGCTTCGGATTCATAGAGCATCGAGACAGATGCAACTGATCACAGATTGACAAGAAGAGCAGAGAAACAGATGAGAGAGGAGGAATAGAGGAGAGGAGAAGAGAGGAGGGGGAGAGGGGAGGAGAAGAGAGGGGAGAGAGGAGGGGAGATGGATTTTATTTGAGATGTTTCCTACAGAGAGTTATCCAGGTGAAGACTTAATGTCTCCAGTGCTGTGAGGTTATCTGAGGAGGAGGAGGAGGAGGAGGAGGAGGAGGCTTACTGAGTGGTATTACTCAGTAGATATGAGGCAGGAAGGTGAGGAGAACATTAATGCCTATTAGTGGCCATAGCAGTGGCTTTAGCTTTGCTAAGAAGGCCGATGTTTTGAGAAATTGTTAGGAGCTTCAGTGTTTTTTGCAAACTTATCACTTCAGTCAGAATCCCTGACACAGGTGAGCATTGGCTGCATTTCAGACATTACGTTTTGTTACTTTCTGGACCACAGGCTGAGTGGCACCTAGGGGGGCCAGTAAAAGAACTGAGGAGGGCGGGACATGAATCAGCGAAAACGGTTTAGCAGCCAATAATGAGACGGTGACTTTTATTAGGCTGTGTGTTTAATTGTGTGTGTGTGTGTGTGTGTGTGTGTGTGTGTGTGTGTGTGTGTGTGTGTGTGTGTGTGTGTGTGTGTGTGTGTGTGTGTGTGTGTGTGTGTGTGTGTGTGTGTGTGTGTGTGTGTGTGTGTGTGATATTCTGAGAGATTGATGGTTTCTCTGCCAGAGCGGCTGGCTCTGATTACCCAGAATCCCTCAGTCTACGGCGAACGCTCCCTGTGTCGCACTTTATAGTTTCTCATTATAGTTAGTCAGCTATTAGCGCACACACACACGCACACACACACATGTTCTTTAAGCACCACTTCAAACACTCCGCCCTGCCTGATAACTATCATAAAACACACTCAACTTCTGCCCTGTGTGTGTGTGTGTGTGTGTGTGTGTGTGTGTGTGTGTGTGTGTGTGTGTGTGTGTGTGTGTGTGTGTGTGTGTGTGTGTGTGTGTGTGTGTGTGTGTGTGTGTGTGTGTGTGTGTGTGTGTGTGTGTCCAAAGCATTAGCAAAGCAGACACCCACGTGGACGCACATAGACAGACTCACATTGGCACTAAAACACACACACACACACACACACACACACACACACACACACACACACACACACACACACACACACACACACACACACACACACACACACACACACACACACACACACACACACACACACCTGTTGTGAGATGTTAGAGTAAACACAAACTGAAGAATGTATTCATTCTCTTGTGTGAGAATAAATAATGTGAGAGAGAGGTTAATATTTTACAAAGCACTGCCTTCTAACAACAACTCCTCTCACGTCATCATCTTTAACAGAAAAGATCACAGAAAGTCTTATGGCTGGTCTCCCAATCTATTAGCTTCGGATGGCCTGCAGCTCCAGCCTGCTTCTAACTAGCAGTTAACTACCTCTCCTAGGCTCTATATATCAGATAGCCTCTTACAGCTAGCCTCTATTAGTTTGCCACAATCCAGTAGCTATCCTCCTTCAGCTATTAATCTAGGAGCCAGCCTCAATTAGCTAGCCTCTATATAGTAGCTTCCATTAGCTAGCCTCAGCTAGCCACTAGTTCCAACGACTCTGTTCCAACAACTCTTTCAATGAGCTTCACATTCGTGAGCTAGCCTCGCTCTACCCTCTCTTGGACAGCTAGCCTCTAGCCTCAGCCTCCATCTAATACTGAGCACAGCGTGTGATTACACGTTTAACTTTTTGCTAACGGTTCTGACTCAGGCACACGCTATCCATATCCCTCTTTGTTGTTAACAAAGCCTCAAACACTTAAAGAGATACTTCACCGGTTGGAATATGAAGGTTTTATGAATTAAATAATTCAATGTATTATAAATGTGCATTTTTTTTTTTAAATCGGTTCATCCTAGCCTGAAAAAAGGCAGAAAGAGTGTTTTCATGGTCTCTCTGGCTCAAAGTAAAATAACCTCCAACTACCAAAGTGCATTGCGCTCGCTGCCCCGCCCACCTGTCGGTCTCCCGTCCACCTCATTCCCCCTCAGTACGCGAGCTCCCGCCCCCTCTCATTCCTTATTGGTTGAAAAATGTTCCACCAAAAGTGTGTTGTAGTCCTCGGCCCTTCTAGCGGGACAAGAGGTTTCTCCCGAAATGACGTCAAACGCGTCATTTGACGTCATTTCGGGAGAAAATTAGATGAGAAAAAATGGGCCAAGGGGAGACTGGTTTAGACTGATATTTATTTATTTATATTACAATAGCGATTTTATAATGATAGAACGCCGGTTCTAAATGGGTGAAGTATCCCTTTAAGGGTTTAGCAGCTAGCCTGCTAAACGCTGAGCGCAGTAGTGAGTGAAGAAGTTCTGCATTAGTGTCATAGATTCACTGCAGATCAAACAGGAGATACTTCATCTGAACAGCAGATCTGCAGCATGGAATCTCTTAGGATTTGTTGCTGCTTGTGTTTCCTTCTCTCTCCGCCTCTTAGTCCATCTCTGTTCCCACTTTAGTTTGTCTACCCCTGTTTTCATGCGCTTCATATATTCATATCGATTTCATTCATTGTCATCATTCGTTTAGTCGTTCATTAAATGACAGCATTGGCTCACAATGGTTTTAAACATTTGAATGTGCTTCATGAGTTAACTCAAATCTGCTCGACTTCATTGTCTTGCGAGAACAATGTCAGAGTGGTTCCGTGAAAAAAACGCATTTTGGCCGAACAAGGCGGGAGGGAAAAGGAGAACCAGCATCCGTTTTGATGCAGCTCGTAAACAAAGCCTCAAACACTCAGCGGCGTTTAGCAGCTAGACCGGCGCGCGGAGCAGCTCCCAGAGCGCAGAAGTGCTGCGCTAGACTCATAGTTTAACTTCACATCAAACGGCGAGATCAAACGGGAGAAGTTGGCAACGCAGCCGAAGTCTAAACAGCGGGGTCGCCCTGGCAAGCCGTTCAAACTGTCGAAAGAACCAGGTTTATACATTAAAGGGATTAAGTCGTAAACGGGAGATACTGCATTAGCGTTGCGTCAAAATATAGTTTATTTACAAGAATGACCACTTAGCCTAACCCTGAATTTTAGCAGTAGCTCTCACCGTAGCGCATGTGGCTAATTCTGTCAGACCACACCGCGAGCTAACCACCATGCTGTTGCCGTCACGGGGAAACCGCCTAACTGCAAGCTTTGGCTTTTTGTACTTTTGCTCCGAGCTGAACTTCAAACCGACGTCATGTGATCCCGTGGGTGGTGGTGAGCGTTTTGCTGACGCTCCACAATGGTGCCTGGGGTCACAGTGGCGCAGCGTTTACAGCTGGCTTACCGAGGAGAACATCTTAGCTAACGGGAACAAACAGGGGGAGATACAAACTGAGGTTTGTATCAGTGTTTCAGGTGTTTGAGTGTTGTCGTTGAGTGTTTTCGTTTTTTGAGTAACATTCTCTTCGTTGGGAGTGGTTATGGGGTTTCATTGTTTCGTTGATTTGTTGTCCTGTTCCCGAGCCAGTGTTGCTATATTTAACAGATGTCTCAGGATTGATCTCATCTGGTGGTAATGGCTGCATTAAACAACCGATTAGCCATCTGCCTGTCTGTGAGTCTGACAGAGAGAGACTGCGACAGAGGGCAGACCGACTGATGAACAGGTTCAAGAGAGGACAAGCGTCGCTCTTTACCCATAACCACCGGTGGTCGTGAGCAAGCGGTGAGCTAACGAGCTAACAGGGCTATTTGCAGGATAAGGGCGGCGCCCCTTCATGAAACAGCAGGAGGCCTCGTATACACGGGGATGTGTGTGTGTGTTGATGTCAGTAATGTATACAGTGTGTGTGTGTGTGTGTGTGTGTGTGTGTGTGTGTGTGTGTGTGTGTGTGTGTGTGTGTGTGTGTGTGTGTGTGTGTGTGTGTGTGTGTGTGTGTGTGTGTGTGTGTGTGTGTATCTCCCACCCGATGAGAACACACTGGCTGTGTGTGTTTGTGTGTATTATATATAGTGTGTGTGTGTGTCTGTGTGTCGCCTACCCGATGAGAACACACTAGCTGTGTGTGTGTGTGTGTGTGTGTGTGTGTGTATTATATACAGTGTGCGTGTGTGTGTGTCGCCTACCTGATGAGGAAACACTGGCTGAGTGTGTGTGTGCGGGCGTGCGGGCGAGTGCGTTATGCAGTGTGTGTCTTGTACCTGATGAGGACGCACTGGCTGTGGCCCCTCCTCCAGAGGGCCCTGTAGCACTCGTTGGCGACGGCGTAGATGTGGGGCTCCATGGCGCCCAGGTGCTGGCGCGAGTAGCGCTCCACGGCGGACGGTCCGTAGAGCTCCGGGACGGGCTGGTAGGGGTTCACCGCCGCCAGGATGGACCCGATGTACGTCTGGGGGAGGGAGGGCTCGTTAACGAGAGGTCTCGTTAGTGACGTCAACGAGAGGTAACTTTAGTGACGTTAACGAGAGGTCTCGTTAGTGACGTTTACGAGAGGTAACTTTAGTGATGTCAACGAGAGGTCTCGTTAGTGACGTTAACAAGAGGTCTCGTTAGTGACGTTAACGAGAGGTAACTTTAGTGATGTTAACGAGAGGTCTCGTTGGTATTATTGAGAGGTCTTGTTAGTGACGTTATTGAGAGGTCTCTTTAATGACGTTAACGAGATGTCTCGTTTGTGACGTTAACGAGCGGTCTCGCTGAGATGGCCCTTTAAATTGTATTAAAAGACTGTATTCAACAACGTTCTTAACTGCAAGCACATGACACATAACATGCCACGGAACAAAGAGAGAACCAATGAAACAGCTTCATTGTCCAAAAATATGAAAAAAAAAAGTCTGAGATCATATGATCTTTTAGAGTAAAAGTGCAAAAACCTTTCAAAATATAAATATGGTTACATACATGGGAACCACCCTTGCATTCGATTACAGTCAAATACAATTAAATAAATACAGTTAGAAGCGGTTATGACCAGTTCTCAGTCGTTCCTGCCAGTTCTAACCAAGTGGAATCCGAATCTGAGCCGTTTCACCGGAGTAGGCCCCGAAAAGCCAGAGGAACGTGCAACCTTTAGGGGCGGGTTTTCCCCGCCGGAGCTAACCGACGTATGTTCTCCACACCGGTGTCACGTTTCAAACGTCAGAGGAACCCAGTGATGAACGAGAGGCTGGTGGAGCCAGCAGAGTCATGGCATGAGCTGGGTTCTGCGGTGGAGACCCACAGATGATAGGTCTAATGGAGGACCTCAGCTCAGAGCTCCTGCTGTTCGGGCCTGGAGGTCATCGTGGGACAACGAGAAGAAGCTTTAGGCCTCAACTGGAACTTCATCTGAACCCAGATCTGCAGCCTGGAACATTTTAGGTATTGTTTACTCACTGCTGGTGTCTCCATCCTGCTCTGTCCCTCAGACCATCTATGTTCCCACTTTAGTTTGTCTATAAACCCCTGTTTCATGCTTTTCATGTATTCATATCAATTTCATGCATTCATCATTTGTTTAGGCGTTCGGTAATTGACACAACTTTGGCGAGGGCTGATTTTTATACATTTGGATGTGCTTTAGGAGTTAACTTAAATAAGCTCAACTACATTGTCTTGCGAAAACAATGCGAGAGCTGTTCCATGTAAAATATGCAACTTGTTTTGGCTGACGAACTAGGAGGGCAAAAGGAGAGTGTGTCCATTCCGACGCAATGCCAAGTGTGTATGTGGCTGCGTATATGTGTGTGAGTGTGTTGAAGTTCTTTACTAACTTAAATGCACACAAACAGCAGTAGAAGTAATTGCTGGCAGAGAAAATCAAGCTCTCCACGACAGTGACGTAACGCGTGCGTGCGTGCGTGCGTGCGTGCGTGCGTGCGTGCGTGCGTGCGTGCGTGCGTGCGTGCGTGCGTGCGTGCGTGCGTTACCAGGTCGGTAAAGCATACTTCAAGACAAATGCGGAATCACAAGTTGGAGCCACTGAGAACTCCGGGTCACATGATGTTGTGACGACGTTCCAAACCAACATTCTTAATCGGAACGCATTCCGACTGAATGTTTAGCTGGAACCCGATCAGGCGCATTCTGTCCGAACATTTCCCAACGTGAAGTCGATTCTGTGGGAATGTTCCGGATCATGGGGTCAGAACAGTCTCATTAATAATGAATGCACAGAGAAGGATTCGCAAATGTATTTTGTGATTTATACATAAATTACTCTCTTCTCACAAATACATTTCAATGCACACACAAATGCATATCGATAGGTATAAATGTAAAATAAATCCCTATCCAAAAACAAGTTTCACAAACACATTTCTGACCCACACACAAATGTGTCTTGTTTTAAATAACTTTAATTTAAATCCATAAAAATATAAATCAAAAAAGTATTTACAATTTTCATAAAAGATGTATTTGGATGTTGTCACATTTACATACAAACGTTTTTCATGTGTGAACTTGTTTGCATTTGTGTGTGAACTGGTCTGTATTTATATTGCATCTGATTGGCTACAGAGAGTTCCAAAAATCCACAGATAAATACGGACCAGTTCACAGTCACACACAAATGCAAACAAGTTCACAAATGAAAAGCGTCGTGTAAATTCAAGTTTAACAACTTCCAAATACATTTTTGATGAAAATTGCAAATATTTTATTAATTCATATATTTATGGATTTATATTACATTTATTTAAAACAATACACATTTGTGTGTGGATCAGAAATGTGTTTGTGAAACTTATTTTTGTTTTTGGGATTTATTTTACATTCATATCCGATATCCATTTGTATTCTGTGTGCTTTGAAATGTATTTGTGAGAAGAGAGTAATTTATATATAAATCACAAAATACATTTGTGAATCCTTCTCTGTGCATTCATTATTAATAAGACTGTTTTGACCCCATACCGGATTCCCACATTTCCTGAAGGAATCCCTTCAGGACGACAGAGATCTAGAAAGCCCACAGACTGACTGACCTGCATTGTCTGAACCCGGCTGCCATGCAAAACCGTCGGCCTGGCAGTTTGAGGAACTATTTACATGGCAAATAGCGTGTGCACTACCTCCTGTGAACGCACACATACGAACAATGGGATTGGGGTGGGGGGGGGCTGGGAGGGGGGGCAGTAGCTCGTAGCATCATCAAACCATAAACCAGGTGATGTCTGGCAGGGCAGACGAGCACAATCGTGTTGTGTAAACAGTGCGGGTCTGGTGAGATACACGTTGCGTATCTGGACCTGGTTGTGTTAAGATACCACACCAGAAGGTCTTCCTGTTTACACAGGGTCTCATCACAGGGGCCTCCTCACAGGGTCTGCTCTCAACTGGAAAGTCGGACTCAAGAGCGCTGCGACGCCCCGGTCTGATAAGCAACGATCGGGAGCGCTGCTTGGTTTGTGTGCTCGCTTTAAACAACGTCTCCATCCCTGGTTTCAACACTTTGAACTGTTTTAAAACCTTTTAAAACAAACACACCGGTGAACCCAGCCTCTTCCAGTGTGCGACTTTGGGGTCGCACACTGGACAGTTTACAACCACCGTAAATGCGAAGGTGTTACTCGACGTTACAAACGCAGTACATGACAGTTTTACAACAATGCCGTAAACCAACCGACGCAAGGCCGAGGTTCTCGTTTCTGTTTCTGCATTCAGCAGAACAAAAGCAGGGAAACAAACTTTTATTTTGCACTGATGAATGCAGAAGTGACGGAGTTCGTCTGAAGCCACAACCTTCCTCTTCCTCGAAACAAGAGGACACAACGTGAGACTGTGATCCTCCACCACCGGCGTCGGCACATCCGACCGACCTGCAAGGCTGTGGTCACCGCGAAGCTCCCAGACTCCCCGGTCCCAGGGGACCCAGGGGACCCAGAACCGGCCGGAACTCTCCCTCCACCTCGCTGCATCACAACCAATCGGTCGGGCCCACTCTCCAACCCCCCAGCCCGGTGACGGCCTCCACGCACCTCCTGGGAGCTAATTGGCTGAGGTCCTTGATTGCAGTCTCCCTATTGGCTGTGGTGGTGGTGGTGGAGAGCGCTCCCCTGGCATTCCAGGGTGTTAACGCAGCGTGTCGGGGGAGGAGTAAGTACGTTGGCGCTGTGCTCTGTACCGCAGCAGAAACACCGTCTCTGTTTACTCTGTTTTGTGGCGTGCCTGCCAACCTGGCTGCGGATTGGCTGGTTCAAATCCTTGTCGGAATACGATTGGTTAGGAGGAAACGTTGGCAGATGAAAGGTAGTCATAGCAACAAAGTGACGGCTACGGTTTCCACGGAAAATCAACGAAAACCCCACACAGCTTAACCGACCCCAACCAGCCAAAACTAGTTAACCATTATCAAACAGATTCAAAACATTGATATGAGAGTCAGACGGTTCAGCCAATCAGTGGGCGTTTCCTTGGGTCCCTTTCTGTCCGTGTGCTACAGACGGACAGCCGACCCAGAGCTCCTCCTCTCTTCCTCCCAGCACCAGAACTCCCAGAACTCCCACCACGGCCGCCGCCACCAGGCGCTGGGATAGGCCTCCGCGCAGGAAATGAAGCCCAGATGGACCGACTCAGAATCACAACCAGACCTCCGATAAACCCGGCAGGCTGCAGCTGGCAGCCGATCGCAACAGGAAATGTAGCTAAAGCTGCTTTCACACCGCCGCGCGGCAACTCGCCGCCTCCATTCATTTCAATGAGGGAAGGGGCTACAATAAGCGGTTGCCGCCCACGTGAACGCGCACAGATTTGAAACTTTCGGCGGCAGCAGCAGCCGCTTTTGAAAACGCCGGGCCCTTCACACCGCCGCGCTGAGCCCTCCGGCAGCGAGGCGGTTGCCGCGCGTCGGTGTGCAAGCACCTTTAGCGGCAGAGACAGCGCCGCCGTCCCAGCGAGCAGCTAGTGGACTGAGTGAACGCAGCAGGAAATGTAGCTTAGCGACAGAGAGACCGCCCCCGTCCCAGCTAGCAGCTATCAGCTAGTGCACTACCGCTCTGAGTGATCAGCAGCAGGGCATGTAGCCTGGCGACAGTGACAGTGGTGCCGCCGAACCAGCTAACTGCTAGCAGCCAGCGCACTAGTGGACTGAGTGTTAGGCAACAGGAAATATAGCTTAGTGTCAAAGATAGCGCCGCAGTCCCAGCTAGCAGCTAGCGGACTGAGTGATCGGCAGCAGGGAATCTTGCCCATTGACAGAGAGACCGCCGTCGTACAAGCTAGCATCTAGGTGATAAACAGCAGGAAGCGTAGCCTAGCGACAGAGTGATGGGGTGAATGACTGCTGTAGCAACATGCAGTGGGTATCTGCACTGAACTGGTCATGTGATCCCAGGGCTCTGTTTTGATTGGCTCCGCGGGGCAGTCCGAAAGGAAGTGCTAATAAATGACACGGCCACGGGATGATGTGAGGAATGCGTCGGGTTCACTGCTGGAACGCTCGTTCACAAACCGTTTATTTTCTCGGGCAAAAAAGACGGATTTCACACATGACAGCGAAAACCAAGATTGATGCACGGTGCACACAGCAGCGCAGAACATAAAGTCTCCGAACTCAGGAGAAAGAGAACAAAACAACTAAACCAGAGTATATTTCCAGAGATTATTCGAAGAGCCGGTTCGTACTGGTTCCCAGAGACGAGACGCGGTACCGCTAAATGACAACCAGCCGCACCGCATAACGTCTCCTCTTGCTCCGAACAATGTCGGCAGTGAGAACCCTCTAATGGCTCCAGGCTGTGTGGGTTTAGCTCCCAGAAGCCCTCAGAGAGTGCAGAGCGGGGGGATTGAACTAGCAAACCCTGAGATACCAGCGGCCCACCCTACAGCAGGAGCAGCGGTCCACGCTCTGGTCTCGGAACAATAAACAAATAGGACTCAAACAGGACCCTGGGAAAAGTCTGCCCTCCGCGCGGGGCTACCTGTCTGACACGAAGTGACATCACCCAGGCGATAACATTCACTCCAACACATACGAGCAGAGGAAGTGACATCACAGGGTGCTTGGTTTGGTGTCCAGCGTGAGAAAACGTCTGAGGTCCATGCAGGCTGGGGGACTCGGGTCGTAGGGCCGGTGGGAGGGGGAACTCAGGCCGTCAGGCATGACTCTCACTGCTCTCCCTCTCTGAGGGATCCGGGGGGAGATGGAGTTCCTACTGTTCAGAGTTGACCTAGACTCTGCATAGCCTCGCACTAACTGTATGCAGTACATCCTTGCACTTAAAAATTGTTCGGTCTTAATGTAAATGTACTGAGAGGAAATGGGAGGGCTTAATGTGGGAGGTGGGAGATGAGGGGGGGGGGGGCATTAGTGTGTGAGAGGAGACCAGGTGGGAGAGGTGAGAGGGCGAGTGACCCTGTGGGGGGGGGGGGATCTCTCTCTCTCTCTCTCTCTCTCTCTCTCTCTCTCTCTCTCTCTCTCTCTCTCTCTCTCTCTCTCTCTCTCTCTCTCTCTCTCTCTCTCTCTCTCTCTCTCTCTCTCTCTCTCTCTCTCTCTCTCTCTCTCTCTCTCTCTCTTCAAAGGGGCCATATTGGCATGAAAGTTCTTTGACGCACATAACTTCACGTCACACTAACTAGAGGTTTTAAATTAGTGGAAAGTGTAAACTTTGGAATTAGGGTTGTCACTTTAGATGAGTCTCCCCTCTCCCTCCCCCTCTCCCTCCATCCCGGTGGGGTGAGGAATGTATTTGCAGAGTGCTGGGGGGCAGGGGGAAGAGGGGGGGGGGGGGGGGATGGAGGGAGGGGAGGAGGGGAGGGAGGGGGAGGTAGGGGGGGGCTGACCCATGTCTGATACGAAGCAGCCTCTCCCCCCCAGTGAAGAGGTCACCAGAACAACATCCAAATGTCCTGGGAGAGGAACGCCGTTGCCTCGCATTCCCCCCATACCGCAATATTCATCCTGTCACCACAACTTACTCAACAATGAAAACAATTCATTGTGTTTATGTTGACTTTATTGTTGAACCCTGACCCCTCACCGTCCACGGACCGAAATGGATCGACATGGACGTGATTCACCTTCGGACGCTGGGGTTCTGAACCCCCTGTGGACGCACTCATGGGGGTGGCCGTGCTTAGGAATGTGTTTTTGTAAACGTGTGCATGATGAGTGTGTGGGTGCGTATGAATGTTTGACCGGCCTCCAGCATTGACAGACAGAGGGACAGTCTGGGAGAGATGGACTCATGGATAGTGTTTTAAATGGCTGGCACCTACACTGGAACCTTTCACAAAGACAAGTGCATGTGTGTGCGTGAGTCTAACGTCCGCCTGCGGGTGTTAATGTTTTCTGTTTTCTAAACATATGATTAATCATCATTAGTGTGACGACCCCGTTGGGTCTTTGACCCCGCCCCTGCTGTGTATGCCTGTGTTTCTCTCCCTCCTGATTAGGAGATTGTCGGCAGGTGTGGGATGGACCGGTGGCAGTATAAAGAGCCTGCCCAGAGAGCAGACGTGGCTTCTCCCTCCTCCCAGCATTGGCTTTCCTTTGTCTTCCTTTGTATTCACATGGACTGATATTTACATTACCTTTTAGGTTACTTACATTTATACTGACTTGCACCACACTTCTAATTGTTATGTTTATTATATAATAAATTACTTATTATTGTGAAAATAGCGTGGTCTCCCCGGTTCATGTTGCATGCATGGAGCCAGCATGTCACATTAGCGACGCCTCATTTCATCTCACCTCGACAGCATCAGTATTCAAGAACCAGATTGGTGGGCTTGATTGGAACTCCCCGGTCCAGAACTCTCCGCTCCAGAACTCCCTCTGGTTCATAACGCTCTGGTTCAGAGTTTAGAGCCCATAAATCCCCTTTATGGTTCCCCTCCGCTACACTCCACATGTGCTACCTGGTTCCACACGCTGGACGTTTTAAACCCTGCATTTCCGGTGGCTACATCTGGGTCAAACACCCCTCGCTCCTCAGCCAAAGGGGGGGGGGGGTTAGCATGCATTTTAGCGCTGACTTGTATTAGTTGCCTAGCATGCCGAGGGATGTCATGTGTGTGAGAGGTTTTCCATTTTGGCAGTCAAGGAGCCTAGAGCCGCCGCCAGGAGAACGTTACGAGGCCAGAGGTGGAGCTTTCATCTTCACCGGAGAGGTTATTTTTTATCTGCTTCCCGTGCGGACGAGACAACTGGATCGACCAGATCTCCGTCTCGTTGTCGCAAAGGAAATGATGAGAATATGGCATTGAACGGAATTTGTATCTCTCTAAGCGCACACTGAACGAACACACACACAGACACACTAAACACCACACACACACACACACACACACACACACACACACTGAATGAACACACACACACACACACACACACACACACACACACACACAAAGACCAATAAACTCGTTGCCCTGGCTTCTTCGCCACGCTGAGAAAACAGATGTAATAAAAGCACTTGGGTTTGACCGACCTCCAGCAGAGACAGACAGACAGACAGATAGAAAGAGAGGCAGAGATGGACTTATGAGGTAGTAGTTTTAAACTGCTGGCCCTTATACTGGAATCTTCCACAAATAAATGTGCATTCATGCGTGTGTGTGTGTGTATGTGTACGTGAGTGTATGCGTGAGTGTGTGCGTGCGTATGTCTGAGTGAGGGCACCTCTCGACAGCTGCTTCTAATCACAGAACCGCCACAGCTTCTAGAACCGTCCGCCGGCCCCGTTCAACCCTCCGCCGCGAACACCAAAGAATGCTAACGCCAATTAGCGCCAAGGGACGCACCTGAAATTAGCGTTGGTTTAGTTAACCCCCCATCTGCGTGCGTTAGCCCCGTAGCTAAGTCCCTGATAGTTCAGGTTACCCTAATGCTAACATGGGTTAGCATAATGCTAACCCATGTTAGCATTAGGGTTAACTCCAGGTTAGCGCTTAGCTTCAGGTGCTATCCATTAAGCATAGCATCTTCCTCTGTATTTAACAACGTGGCCCGCGGCCGTTAAACCGAGCTGGAGTGTGGAGTGCATTGGGCCTCAAATCGTCTGCTGATTGACAGCTCAGGTAACCAAAAGGTTATCGTGGGATGAAAGGTCAGGGAGCAGGGAGGAGCTGGGGGGGGGGGGGGGGGGGGGGGGGCATACCGACGAGAAGCTACCATGATCTAAGGACGAAGGTATTCGGTGAAAGAGGTTCGACTGGCGTGTGGAATCCGATCCGCTCAGAGAAGCTGTTTTCATTGTGATTCCATCAGGGGTGCTGCGAGGAATTCTAGGACCCCCTCAAACATGTGACAGAGGGGCCCCCCCCCCATACCAGTCCATCAAACACTGAATCACCTCCACCCTCTAAAGGGGCCCCCCGTAATACCCCCCCATACTGTACAATGAAGAGGAGGCCTCTACACACACACACACACAGATGTACACACACACGGATGCACACAAACACACACACAGACGCACACACAATGGACGTACAAAAACACACACACACACACACACACACACACACACACACACACACACACACACACACACACACACACACACACACACACACACACACACACACACACACACACACACACACACACACACACACACCCACCCTCTGGGTCCAGCCTCGCTCAGACAGTTCGGATATTAGTTCAGCCTCGTAACAACAAACACCCTCCCCTATACTTTAATGAAGTCGGATTATGATCCTGTGTTAATAAACAAGAATTTATTAAGTACGATGTTAGACGAGCATCAGAGAGCACCGAGGACTTCAGGGGCCCCTCGGACCCCAAATTGAATCCCCCCCCCCCCCCCTCCTCCCACTCATACAGTCTAATGACTCCAGCGTGTGAGGGGGTTGGGGGAAAAGTGGAGGATCCGGGTTTGAATCCCAGTCACGTGTCGGTAACCTAATCCGTGGAGATCCCAGAGCAAGAACCAACCTTCTTCACCTGGCAGATGACCTGCTGACACAGAACACAACAGAACCGACCCTGTGACGGACGGACAGACAGACAGACTGCGTGGGTCTGTACTGGAGATGTTACAGACGCGAACACACACACACACACACACACACACACACACACACACACACACACACACACACACACACACACACACACACACACACACACACACACACACACACACACACACACACACACACACACACACACAGAGGCTGAAGGCATCGAAAGGATCTAGAAGCGTTCTGCTCTACATGCCGATAAACATTCATGACAAACAGAACTTTGGATGAAGTTCCACGAGGCTGGAGGGAGAATGCTCTGCTCTGCAGTCAAGCGAGAAGGAAAGCAGGGCTCTGGGGAACAGCTACTAGGTATGGAGGAGGACTGTGTTCAGACGTGGGAACCAGTTCTCATGAGTCAGGAGCCCAGAACATCAACGCAACCACAGCCTCTTAAACGTCATCGATACCCGTTAAATCAGACCGCAGAAACACAACGCTTCACGAGGCTAATCACCGCGGCTACAGCGGCATGCTAATGACGCAAACAAAGGACGTTCTGTCGCTATGCTAATGTAGCTCGTAGCTACGAGGGGAATACACGGAAAACAAGAGAGTTGGCGGCCGGCCGGTCGACTCCTGTACTTTGAGGTGATTAACAGAGCTGAGCCAGCGTTCTCCCGGGGAACTCAGAGCAGCGGCGAACACAAAGGAGGCCTTGTCACGAGGCCCCGCTGACCTCCGACCTCCTCGCCATCCAGCCGCTAATCACGGCTGAATGTTGCCGTATGGTTGAAATTATCCAATCAATCCCCCCCTCCCCACACACACACACACACGCACACCCCCATCAACATACACACACACCCACACACAAACACACACACACTCAGTGTAGCCCACAAGGGGAATTATGAGAGAGGTTTGGCGGGATGGTTCCTGGGCCGAGGCTTCGAGCAACAAGAAGTCGGTTGCTCTGAAGCGGTCGCTTGATGGTTTCATCGTCTGGTCAGCCTGCTTGGATCGGTGCTCGGCTCTTAATGTCTGTTGGCCAGGCCGGCCACTCGTTTTGGGGACAGACGCTGGCGTCAGGATGAAGGCGGGCAGTAAAAGTTGATCAAAAGGTGGACGGTAAATATAGAGCCGTTTGGTTGAAAGTGTTTTCTGTTACGGGAATGAAACATGTGGGATGGTTTAGAAGCTTGTGTTAGCGGGGTTATTTCTGATTACCGTTTAGGCTTTCCAGATGAAGCTATTTTATACCAATACAAGATCAGATGGATTTCAGTCTTGTTCTAGCAATAAGTGGCAGTAGAACGTGACTTGCAACTCAACGAGACGTTTTCACACAATGAAAAGCATTCACTGTGCTCACATTCACCGTTACTTTGGACGCACGGAGCTGGAATCTTTGTCTCAAAAGCTAACGTAGCTCTTTGCCTAGCCGCAACCAGCTAGCAACTGCCAAATCCGCTTCCAAGCCCGCGGCCAGAATACCAGGCTTTAAAACAAGCGTCAAACCGAGCGGGTCCTACCCTTCAGAGTCAGAGTTTAGTGTTGCCCTTGGCTTCCCAACAACGCTGAGCTGGCCAGGTTAAACGCCGGTTTTAAAACGAGGATTCATGGAAAACTAAAAATGGAGGCGAGCGATTAGTCATCGCCACCCAAAAACAACACGGGTGCTGTTAAGGTTTCCGTCGTCTATGGTTACCGTGAGCGGGTCAGGGACATCAGGTCTAAAAGAGTCTAGATTTCAACACCAACGTTTCATGGAAGCACCCATGTGGCCGGTGTCGAACTGGACTGAAGATAACAAAGACATGTGAGCGATAAAGACGTCTTCCTTGAACATAACGCATGTTCTGACCCGTGCTGAAGAAGAAATGGTACGACCCGTGCCCCATCCCTGAAGAGAGCCAGTACAAACCGCTGAGACACCACGCTGACATCAAATATTACAAAGCAAACATTTCAGCTCCAGAGTAAAAGTCCCATTCCGTGGATGGAAATGGAAGACCGAATCTCAGCAGTGGCTATGAAAATACGGGGAGGAAATCAAAGAATAGCAGCGATCCAAAATGGTGGGTCTCACAGTCTCCAATGCAACCGCTCCAATGCAACCACACCTTAAAATAGAGGAGATAAAGACATACAGAGCATTGGCAGGGCTAGACAGTGAGACCGTTTCTCACCGGCCAAGACCCACTGCACACATTCACAGGCTTCTCCTGACCAGCATCATCAAAGAACCGCAACTTTTTAATTTGATTTTTTATTTGATTTTTTCATACTTTATTATATAGTGAGATCGACAGGAAGCTATGGGAGTCAGAGGGGAGGGCCTGCAGCAAAGGACCACGGCAGGAATCAAACCCGTGTCACTGCGATCAGGACTGAGCCTTAATGGTATTCGCCATTAAGGCCCCCCCGCCACCGGGGGGGCCCAAAGTAACTCAAGCGTAACTTTGAGATCTGTAGGTCAATTACAATCGTTTGCTAAGGAAAGCAGTCCAGTCGTTCCTGCTCCTGTGTGTATTCTCATAGGATTTAAAGGAGAAGAAAACATTTCTGACAGGCGGAGGGGAACCGTCATAAAGTAATAACTGCATAACGCGAACCAGACAAGTTGACACAAAACTCATATTCTTTCATTTAAGCGCTGAGCGGGGAACTGTTAGAACATGGTGGAACACACACAGAACATTCCGGAAGAAAAACCAGATCTCCTGCCTGCCCATATGTGTCAACCTCACCCCCTGGCTTGCTCTCTCTCGCGCCCACACCCGGTCTCTCTTTCTCTCTCCCTCCTTCCCCCTTCCTTCTCCCTCCCTCACCCTATCTCTCTCTCCTTCTCTATCCGTCTCTTTATCTGTCTCTCTCTTGGATATGATAAAGCAGAGAAGTTAAAATCTTATGTGAAGGACGTGCGACTCTGTCAAACAAAATCTGTTGACGTCTGTCCAAATAAAAAAAAACACTGCAAGAGGTCAAGGTGAGACCAGCAGGCATGTTTGCTTTGGTACAGCATCGTAATATCTGGGATAAGAGATGGATGTTTGGTCTCAGCCTCAAAGATGAAATGTTCATGAGAGGAATCAACCGGGTGAGAAACTAATCGGGAAAGATGGCGACCCAACGACATTATGTAAACACATCCGAAGCTATCAAACTGAACTATTCTGGACAGCAGTACACTTATTGCTCCTATGGTCACAAGAAGATCCCTGCTTCCAGATTAAGGATTGGGTTGAGAGGTATGGAATGGGATCAAGGATCAGAGCTGGAGATATGTGCATAATGGATAGACTAAACTGAGCCTTAAAGGAGCATTTCACCGGTGGAGGCATGAATATGTATTGACATTGGGTCCTATATGTAGTCGAAATAATAAAATAAAATTCTAATTTGGTGCCGTCTTGACCGAGAAAAGGCAGAAAGTGACTTTTAGGCGCTTGTGGATTGAAGACAACAACTCCCACCATGCACCACGATGCACAGCTTCGCTGGCCACTCCCGCTGGTCTAGATCTCCGCCTATCGGACACCTCGCTGTTCCATCTACCAAGCTGATAGCGCAAGACTGCTTGAAAATCATTTCACACAACATTTCTAGTGAAGAGTATTAGTTGGTGAACTCAGTGAATTAGTCCTCGTTTGTATTCCTTTCGAAATGGTGAACTTTTACATGGTGCCATCTTCTTTGTCAGATCCAGTACCTTCCGCCATTGTACATCAGTTTTATCAACAGCCTCTGTTAGCTTAGCTTCAGACGCTGTGGATTTTAGTTTCTGCTGGTGAAGTCCCAAAATAAGGTAATGATGCACGACCATTCAAAAATATTTGTGGGTTTCTAACGATACAAAGCTTAGTGGAAATGGGTGAAGTTTCCCCTTAAAGCACGTTTAACTGACCCCTGTAGTGGTTGGGTATAGGGGTCCGGATTGGGGACCAGAGGTAGGGATGGAGGGCGAGGAGCTGGGTACTTACATAGATCTTGCGGTGCTGGTATCTGAGGTGGAGGTTGTGCATGATGGCTCCGTCGTGGAGGTCGTCCAGCGTGGCCATGTCCTCCACCCCCTGGATGCTGCTGGGGTGCATGGCCTGCACCTTCTGCCTGCTCAGGGCGTTCTGCTTGTAGGTGTACACCTGGAGACACGGGGGGGGGAAGGTGACAGATCAGGAGACAGGTAGGACCGCAGGTGAGAGGACAGGTAGGACCACAGGTGAGAGGACAGGTAGGACCACAGGTGAGAGGACAGGTGAGAGGACAGGTAGGACCACAGGTGAGGGGACAGGTGAGAGGACAGGTAGGACCAAAGGTAGGACCACAGGTGAGAGGACAGATAGGAGCACAGGTGAGAGGACAGGTAGGACCAAAGGTAGGACCACAGGTGAGAGAACAGATAGGAGCACAGGTGAGAGGACAGGTAGGACCAAAGGTAGGACCACAGGTGAGAGTACAGGTAGGACCAAAGGAAGGACCACAGGTAGGAACACAGGTAGGACCAAAGGTAAGAGGACAAGTAGGTGCACAGGTACGGTCATGGGTAAGACCACAGGTCACACAGTAGAGAACTGAACACACCATCTCCATCACTCATGTTCTGCTAGTTAATCAGTTGATGAATTTTTCCAAAGCAACCCACAGTGAATTAAGGTTGGTGACGTCATCAATGAGCAGGTAGGGGTTTAGTTAGGTTGGTTTTAGCCTCAACGTTGGAGTTCAAACCCAGACCCTTTGGGCTGGGAGTCAAACACCATGACCACTAGATTATACTGACACACACACATTCACATAACACCACGAGAAAGAAAAATATGACATTGAACTTTCCATGCTCTTAACGGCTGTAATCTATAATGAGGTAAACAGATATATGGATGCGCACTGCGTTCAAGAATCTGATCATCAGATTGGAGGCCGTGCCTGGATTTTTGCTCTCTGTCCTCTAATACTACACACCGTATCACACCTAAGTACACACTCAGGAGACAAAACAAACATAGCTTAAAGGTTGGGAATGGGATTTGCGAAATGCCATCAGATTTTGAAAATACACAACTCAAATGGTCCTACCCCCTCTCCTTCAACGCTGACTCTGACTCCACCCATTCCAAGTACATGGACGCGCAATCATGCACGAGCGAACACAGATGCGCGAGAGCGAGCCATCAGCTAGTTAGCTAGCTCCAGTAGCTACCGCAGGATAACAACAAACAGAAGCTTGCTCTGGGTCACGAGCTTTGAGTATTGATTATATATATTATAGCTTTGAGTTTTGACTTTCAAAAGCGGGAAGACCTTAGCCATAGGTTTTATATCCCCAAATCACAAGAGCTCAGCACCACAACCATGTGATCCCCTCTCTACTGGGTATAGAAGCTGGTCTCCCAGCTCAGACTCAGAGGAACCCACACTCTGCTTCACTTCAGCTGGAAAGACCAGGTCGCCTATGATGGTCCCTCAGTGGTCAGGTAGATCTGATATTACTTTGTTGATCCCTGACGGGACATTCAGATGTGAGATAGCTACGATGGTGAAAGAGTGGTCAGTGAGGTCCCACTGCAAGCAATTGGCTCGATATACTAAGGTCGGGGTTTGAGCAATCTACCAAATCCTGACTGTTCGAAGAAAGGCTCTCAATGTGAAGTCTTAACATCAAATATGCAGAATGAAGCACTGATTTTCCAAGCCTTACTAAACCTACTATTTCTAGTTGTCTTTCTAAAGCTAATTAGCCATTGAATAAATGTCCTCACTAGATGAAACGGGTCTTCAATGCTTGGTCTGGTGTGACCGTCTGAGTGCGTCCCTCTAGACTCTGACAGCAGATCCAGTCGTGCTCAGCGAGCATTCAGCCGTGAGGAGCCCTAAGCTGCAGGA
The DNA here is from genome assembly GCF_026213295.1 of Gadus chalcogrammus. NCBI lineage: Eukaryota > Metazoa > Chordata > Actinopteri > Gadiformes > Gadidae > Gadus > Gadus chalcogrammus. The sequence continues at coordinate 3,517,613 of NC_079419.1, forward strand.
TCAGCCGGCTCCAAACGGTCCTGTCAGGACAGGACCAGACTCCCCTGGCAGGGGCCCTGCCCTGGGGGAACACAGCCTCGCACCGGGGACTGGTCTGACATGTTCCCCTATATAATACCTTATATTTACAATCAGGGCATTTAGCAGACGCTTTTATCCAAAGTGACTTACAATGAGTACATTTTTCAGAAGAAAGAGAAACAACAATCTATCTCTGTCGGTACAGTAAGGACGTTCATAGAACCAAGTGCCAAGCACTATCACAAGGTTAACCCATTCCCCGTACACAACAAAGATAGCTAGGATAAGATGCGACACAACTCATTTGTATTTATTATTTTGTGCCAGGACGTACGACATACAATGAGTGCATACATTAAGTCCCTTCTGCTTCATGTTCAACTGCTGGCATGAGTGCATTCTGAGTGGGCTCGTGGGAAGCTCTTGTAGAGTGGGCTACACACATGTGACCACTAGGGGCAGTAGTTACATTGCTGTGTTCAGTAACCTAATGCTAGCTAGCCTTTTGATGTATGGTCGCTACGCAGGAGAGACACATTTTCAGGTTATCGCTAAATTAGTAAAGAGTAACGTCTGTGTTGGTCTAGTTAATGTTAGTTTACCCATTACACTACAGAAGCCACACTAGTAGCAGTGAATCCTCTGCAGCAGCAGTAATCGTAGCAGTAGGGCCTAAAACATTTTTTTGTTTGGTTCCGGTTTCCGACCGACCCTGTCAATTTATGTGCGACCCAAATTATTTTATGTGCTTTAAAAAAATATGTGTTAGGTTAGATCAATGCAAACTATTATTACTCGTTTTTATAATTTCTCGTTTTTAAATGAAAACAACCTTCCTATCATTTGCTGCCGCTGAAAAAAAAAAAATATATAAATTCCCTACCCACCCATGACCTCAACTGACAACCAACAGGAACCAACCCAGCAGTGGCAGTAGCATGGTAGCAGCAGTGGCAGTAGCATGGTAGCAGCAGTGGCAGTAGGATGGTAGCAGTACTAGCAGAACGTAGCTGTTTATGGGTCATCTGGGCGCCGCGCCATACAGCTTCTTTATCAGGACGCGTCACGATTTAAAAGGCCTCAGACGTGCTGGCAGAGACGCTGATAAGAAACAGTGCAGGTCAAGCAGTAGTCAACACTCACTGTGCTGATTCTAGACCAGCCCAGATAGCCTGAAGACTACACTGGAGGTGAAGAATAAATACATGTATATTATTTTTATATTATTATTATTATACGATAGAAAACTCTTAATTTACTTAGTCTGCCTTTACCCCTCTCCGTCTCTCCCTTGCCCTTTTGCAATTTAGTGATTCCATTTTAAAAATGTATTTTTTGCAGTGTAAGGCTGCAGTGTATTGGTGATGTTTAAGGGGTATTTCTGCAGTGTATTGGTGATGTTTAAGGGGTATTTCTGCAATGTATTGGTGATGTTTAAGGGGTATTTCTGCAGTGTATTGGTGATGTTTAAGGGGTATTTCTGCAGTGTATTGGTGATGTTTAAGGGGTATTTCTGCAGTGTTGTGGTGATGTTTAAAGGGTATTTCTGCAGTGTTGTGGTGATGTTTAAAGGGTATTTCTGCAGTGTTGTGGTGATGTTTAAAGGGTATTTCTGCAGTGTATTTCTGATGTTTAAAGGGTGTTTCTACAGTGTATTACTGATGTTTAAGGGGTTTTTCTGCAGTGTAGTGGTGATGTTTAAAGGGTATTTCTGCAGTGTAGTGGTGATGTTTAAAGGGTATTTCTGCAGTGTTGTGGTGAAGTTCGGAGGGTATTTCGGACCAGGCCTGGGTCAGAGCATCAGGCCCCATGCCGGATGGGTCAAAGGGAGGGGGAGGAAAGAAGAAAGGAGAGGAGAGATGACAGAGGAGGGATGAGTGTTTAACAAGCCTACTAATTAGTTGGAGGTCCCATAAAGAGTCTCCTAATCAGGGTGTGCGTGAGTGTGTCTGTGTGTGTGTGTGTGTGTGTGTGTGTGTGTGTGTGTGGACTCAGTAAGGGGTTGTCCCCAGGGATATATTTAACATTGAACACACACACACACACACACACACACACACACACACACACACACACACACACACACACACACACACACACACACACACACACACACACACACACACACACACACACACACACACACGCTGACATTCCAGCGTAGTGACGCCCCACCGGGGGGGGGGGTCAGACGCCACCGGAGCGTCTCTCAGGGGTCGTTGCCATGGAGACCCGACCTTCGGGACCGAAACTGTGACGTTTGCTGCCTGTCTGCCTGCCTTCTGTATGTGTCTGTCTGTCGGTACATCTGTCGCACTGTCAAAGTGTCTGTCTGTCCGTACATCAGTCTCCCAGGCAAGGGAGTGTCTGTCTGTCTGTCTTTGTGTCTGTCTGTACGTGCACCCGTCTGTCTGTTAAATGTAATAATTAGCTCACAACCTGACAACATCCTCACTAAAATACACACAGCTCAAGATAATCCAACATGACTGAGGGGAGGGGTGGAGATCAGGGGCGGAGACCGGAGGGTGGAGTCGGGGGGGTGGGGTGGGGTGTGTGCAGTCTAAACACAGACCTGTCGGACGAGACCAGAGATCAACGGTTAGTCAGATCCTGCTCCACCTCTCTCTCCTCTCTGGGCGGAGTATCATCACCTGTCTGTCCGTCTTTCTTTGTCCGTCTGCATATCTGTCTGTCCATCTGTAAATCTATGTCATCTAATCGGTTTGTTTATATGTCTGCATATCTGTCTGTAAATCTGTTTTCAATCTCTCTGTTTGTCCTTCTGCATATCTGCTTCTATGTCTGTCCGTCTGTCTGTGTGTCTGTCTGACTGTCTTTCTGCCTGCCTGTTCCCCAATCTGCATGTCTCTCTTGGCCTTCCAATCTGTGTCTGTGTGCTCAGATATCCATGTGTCCGTCTGTCTGCTTGTTTATCATCCCGTCTGTCTGTCAGTCTAGCTTCAATGAGATTGGCCGGGACAGGAAGTGGACCCTGCCCTAATTAGGGTTGATAATTGGTCAACTTGTCACCATGGAAACCGTGTGTGCTGTTAGGGGGGGCGAAGGGGTGTGGGGGGGAGCTGAAAACAATAGCATTAAAGAGGCGCTAAGCCTAGCGACATATGCTAACCAGTAGATGAGTGAAACAAAAGGCTGAGGCAGAACCTGCTGTCTGCAGGGTCAGCAGGGCGATCAGCTGTTGAGCCAACAGACAAATTAGCCGCAGCATAAAAGAAACACTCAGGGATTAGCGGGGTTGTAACATGGACGACAGAATGGAAGAATGTGAAGGGTAGGTGACTCTGTGTGTTCCCATTGCTGCCACAGGTGTAATTGATTGTATTTTGAAGAGGACCCAGTTGGTGTTACACCTGACCGCTGTTATCCGAGGATGAACCTCGCCCCTCCCACCCCCTGGGCAACACAGAGACCTACTGCAGCCCCCCCAGCACAGAGAGATACTGCTGCACCGTCTATTCACTGCACTTTTGTCGCGTGAGGAAATGAGTTTGGACTCAGACAACAACCTTAGATACCGACCTCATTAAACAGCCCTGAGGCAGGAGAGTCTAGTGGTTAAGGTGTTCAAAAGGTTCTGGGTTTGACTCTCTAACCCCTACCTGCTCCTTAATGACCTGTCTCTGTACTGTCTAACCCCTACCTGCTCCCTAATGACCTGTCTCTGTACTGTCTAACCCCTACCTGCTCCCTAATGACCTGTCTCTGTACTGTCTAACCCCTACCTGCTCCTTAATGACCTGCCTCTGTACTGTCTAACCCCTACCTGCTCCTTAATGACCTGTCTGTACTGTCTAACCCCTACCTGCTCCTTAATGACCTGTCTCTGCACTGTCTAACCCCTACCTGCTCCTTAATGACCTGTCTGTACTGTCTAACCCCTACCTGCTCCTTAATGACCTGTCTCTGCACTGTCTAACCCCTACCTGCTCCCTAATGACCTGTCTCTGTACTGTCTAACCCCTACCTGCTCCTTAATGACCTGCCTCTGTACTGTCTAACCCCTACCTGCTCCTTAATGACCTGTCTGTACTGTCTAACCCCTACCTGCTCCCTAATGACCTGTCTCTGTACTGTCTAACCCCTACCTGCTCCTTAATGACCTGCCTCTGTACTGTCTAACCCCTACCTGCTCCTTAATGACCTGTCTGTACTGTCTAACCCCTACCTGCTCCTTAATGACCTGTCTCTGCACTGTCTAACCCCTACCTGCTCCTTAATGACCTGTCTCTGTACTGTCTAACCCCTACCTTCTCCTACAATAAACGCATCTGAAATCAATTTGTCTAAAAACCTCTGATTAAAAACCACAAAACAAACTTTATTAACTTGATAAAGTTTTCAGCTGAAGATTAAATTAGAAAGAGATTCAAACATCATACACTACATACGATTGTCTCAGCTCTTCCTACCTTGCAGTGTGAACATGTTGGTGGATTCCAAAATGCTTATCCACAGCCTCACCCTAGCACCTGTCCGCTAACTGACTGAACAGCTGCTCTACGGGACAAAGAGCTGTGTCCTCCTCACCTGTCCTCACCTGAGCTGAAAGGGACCTTCGACCCAGCCTGTTCACATCGGCCGTTAAACACGTTGTGTGTGATCCGATCACAAGTGGACAACAGCTCTACAGACAACAGGTGTGACTACACCTGAGGGAGATCCGTTCCACCATGGAGCCGTCCACCTGGGATCAGATCCCCGGATGCACCCTCATGCCAGGTGTGAACATGGCCTCAGGCAGATCGAGAGACAACACACACACGCACACACACACACGCGCACACACACGCACGCGCACACACACGCACGCACACACACACCAGGGGATCTGATAATGGGATGCAGAGGTCCCCTGATCTCCGCTCTGCATCTGTTGTTCTGGAGACAAACAATTACCCCGGTCCCCGAGCAAAGAGAGAGACAGGAGATATCAGAGAGAACATTGAGACCAGGAGAGGCTGGAGAGACCAGGAGAGGCCGGACAGAAGAGGAGAGACCAGGAGAGACCGGTAGAGTCAGACCCGCAGAGACAATGAGACGTCTTTATACTGTCCAACCCCTACCTGCTTCCTAATGACATGCATCTTTAGTGCTGTTGAATGACTGAACAGCGGCAGCAGAAGTCCAGAATTCAACAAGCGACAGAACAGCAGCCCAGCGTCTCACACACACACACACACACACACACACACACACACACACACACACACACACACACACACACACACACACACACACACACACACACACACACACACACACACACACACACACACACACACACACTTCCTGTGGCACTGCTGTAAAACAGTTTGACCTCCGACCCCCGGCTGTCCTCATTTCCAGTCAGAAGAACAAAGCACTGTCTGCGCCGCCGACGCTAACGCCAGCTAGTGTTTGTTTACAAATGGGGGGGGGGGGGGGGGGGGGCACCGCGTGCCGGTGTTGACATCCAACACCTCCTCCTGCTGCGGGATCAACCGTCGCCGACACGCCAGCTGACCACGAACAACACAACAACACACGCAAACACACACACCGCCCACACCGCAAACAAAGACAGCGTTCAGCACCATTCAACCCTGAGGAGAGCTGCAGCTTGCAGCTAACGCCTCGTTCAGTGAATACAGAGACACAGCCGATAGGGGTTAGACAGTACAGAGACAGGTCATTAAGGAGCAGGTAGGGGTTAGACAGTACAGAGACAGGTCATGAAGGAGCAGGTAGGGGTTAGACAGTACAGAGACGGGTCATTAAGGAGCAGGTAGGGGTTAGACAGTACAGAGACAGGTCATTAAGGAGCAGGTAGGGGTTAGACAGTACAGAGACAGGTCATGAAGGAGCAGGTAGGGGTTAGACAGTACAGAGATAGGTCATGAAGGAGCAGGTAGGGGTTAGATAGTAGATACAGAGACAGGTTATAAAGGAGCAGGTAGGGGTTAGACAGTACAGAGTCAGGTCATTAAGGAGCAGGTAGGGGTTAGACGGTACAGGGACGGGTCATTAAGGAGCAGGTAGGGGTTAGACAGTAGAGAGACAGGTCATTAAGGAGCAGGTAGGGGTTAGACAGTACAGAGACGGGTCATTAAGGAGCAGGTAGGGGTTAGACAGTACAGAGACAGGTCATTAAGGAGCAGGTAGGGGTTAGACGGTACAGAGACAGGTCGTTAAGGAGCAGGTAGGGGTTAGACAGTACAGAGACAGGTCATGAAGGAGCAGGTAGGGGTTAGACAGTACAGAGACAGGTCATGAAGGAGCAGGTAGGGGTTAGACAGTACAGAGACAGGTCATTAAGGAGCAGGTAGGGGATAGACAGTACAGAGACAGGTCATTAAGGAGCAGGTAGGGGTTAGACAGTACAGAGACAGGTCATGAAGGAGCAGGTAGGGGTTAGACAGTACAGAGACAGGTCATTAAGGAGCAGGTAGGGGTTAGACAGTACAGAGACAGGTCATGAAGGAGCAGGTAGGGGTTAGACAGTACAGAGACAGGTCATTAAGGAGCAGGTAGGGGTTAGACAGTACAGAGAGAGGTCATTAAGGAGCAGGTAGGGGTTAGACAGTACAGAGACAGGTCATTAAGGAGCAGGTAGGGGATAGACAGTACAGAGACAGGTCATTAAGGAGCAGGTAGGGGTTAGACAGTACAGAGACAGGTCATTAAGGAGCAGGTAGGGGTTAGACAGTACAGAGACAGGTCATTAAGGAGCAGGTAGGGGTTAGACAGTACAGAGACAGGTCATTAAGGAGCAGGTAGGGGTTAGACAGTACAGAGACAGGTCATTAAGGAGTAGGTAGGGGTTAGACAGTGAAGAGACAAGTCATCAAGGAGCAGGCAGGGGTTGGACAGCGAATACAGAATACAGTAATACTGTGTTTTGTGCGACTATATGTGATAATGTATGCTTTTCATGGTCCTTCCATGTATTTAATGTGGACAGATCCGTGTCCCTGTGTTCAAAGCCTCTCTTCACGGGGGAGATCTTTGTGGGTTTCAGAGCATGTAGGGAAGAGTTTAAGGATGAGAATGTCTTAATCTGTCCGTAAATCTTCTGGACAATAGTGACCCCCCCCTCAAAATGACCCTAAGCCCACAGCGGGGGTCCCATTGAGGCAGAACAACTCTCTAATGCGGCCAGAGCCTCCATATGCTACGCCTACGCTGCGTATGCTAAGATAACCTTTGCTAAGCGAACACCACATAAAAGGTGCTAGTGAGGGGGTTTGTCAATGGACACAAATCACTCACCCCTTGTTTGGTCTGTAATTCAGTTCAGGCGTGTAAAGGGTGTGCTGAGAGTTTGACACCATGAGTGTTTGATTAAAGGTTAAGTTCATCCTTTGTATGATCAAACACAACATGTCAGCAGTTATTAACCAGTCTGTGTCTATCAATGGCGTCAGTGGCTTTATCACCTCCTGCTTTCAAAGGCAAACCTCAACCCCCACAGGCGTTGGTGGTGGTGGTGGTGAGGTTCTTTTGGGGCGACGCAATGCATCATGGGAATCGTCGCACCCTCCTCCCTCCCACCCACGACACGCCTCCAAACTCAAATCAGAGGTTCCCAGTGGGCCGGAGGAGGTTCAAAGCGGACCAGGCCGTCACGCGGTCCTGTATATCCTGGGCTAATCTGTCGTCGTTCCCCGCCATTAGCTGCGCTAACGTGTGTGTGTTGACGCCTCCCTGCGCCCCGTTAGCCTCTGTAGCGCCGCCTGTGATCTCTGGCGGTTTGATGTTGGAGACACGCTGCTAGCCAGGTGCTAATTCACACCCTCCCTCATCCTCTCTCTCTGCAGGGCTTTGATGAACTGTTTGGATGAATTAGCCGGTGGTTATAGGGCCCCTGTTGTAGCACCAGGTGTCATGTTGATCAGCCATTAGCCGTTTCTCAAAGAGCTACCCCTAGAGAGAGATCACACGTAGGAGGGTCCGCCCATGGATGAAGCATGGGGGTCGGTCTACCAGTTGGTACAGGCCACTGGGTGGACTGGGAGGGTGATCCACCATCATACGTTCTTCGACCCCCGTCCACACGGAGCCGAAACGGGCGAAAAACGATCCGGGTTCATTTTATGCGGTTCTGGAATATCTCCGTAAAGACGGAGTCATTGCGAAACCGCATCGAGCTGTAGAAAAGCTGTAGTGAATATTCGAGGCGCTGGTTCACCACAGAAAAAAGTGGAGCGCATCAAGCCTGCGCGCATACAGCCTGCGAGCTGTATACAAGCATTCAGTCATGAGGAGATTCAACTCACGTCCCCCAGCTGGTGGGGGGCTAATGACGTCATCGTTTGGCGTTTCAGGCGCCCACACGAATCCTAACACGAAACCGCGTAGGTCCGGATAGATTTGAAACCACCTCCGAGGGTGGTTTCAGAAATGTGCGGTACCGGATTCGCTGGCTCCGTCTGGACGGTCGGCCGAAACGCACAAGACTTATGCGGTTTCACCAAAAAAATCTGTGTGGACGGGGCCTTATTTCATTTTTTTTTATTTATCCTCAATTTAGCCAGGGCGACCCCATTGAGGTACAAGATCTCTTCTCCCAGGGAGACTCACTTGCTCAGAGATCGCCTAGACTCCGCATAGCGCCCCCCCCCTTACCCCCAAACCCCTCTTACACACTTATGGTATGTTGTACGTCCTGGCACTTAAAAAATAGTACTTACTCTGTGTAGCATCTTATCCCAGTTATCTTTGTTGTGTACGGGGAATGGGTTAACCTAAACATCCGTACTGTACCAACAACGATATATTGTTGTTTCTCTTTCTTCTGACAAATAATTGTAAGTCGCTATCGCTATGGATAAAGGCGTCTGCTAAATGCCCTGAATGTAACTGTCCTGGTTTCATGTGTTTCACATGATAGACCACCGGTTGGTGGACACTACCACCGTGTTCTGTATGCAGAACCAGATATCTGATCTGCTCCTGTCCAGCTGGTTTCTATCTGCTCATACCTGCCGCCCGTGTGGCATCTCTCCGTTTGTAGAGCGTCTTACCTGGCCATAGTCGCTGACGATGACGACCACGCCTCCGGAGCAGGTGGACACCGTGCTGGGCAGGTACTGGTCATCTTCCTTCAGCCACACCCGGGCTCCCTGGAAGCAGAGTTAGAACCACACGTTACTGAACAGAACAACCACAGAAAACATGTTCGCCAGAAACACAACAGAGTCAGCTTCACACACCAGAACCAGACGTCACTGAACCTAGCCACAACAAAACCACACGTTACCAACCAGAACCACAACAACACGTTACTAATCAGAACCACAACAACACGTTACTAATCAGAACCACAACACAGAACATCTTCACACAACAGAACCACGTCTCAGGCATGAACCGGTACCGTCACACGTTTTTGTGCTGCCTTCTAATATCTGTTTCTGTATTGTGTTGTGGTTTTAGAATATAACTGTCCGAGTCCCATGAAGACTTCAGTAAACGTCATACAAAAAGTCAAGCCTTTTGGATTTGAAGGGTGTTATCTAGCTGTGTAGTTCTGTCCGAGATCGCAGTGCGAGGGCAGCACAGTCATAAATGTATCACCAAGAAAAAAGAGAGGAAGGAATTTGCAATGAGCTTTATTCATTCCTACACGTTAACACAGAGTAATACAACAGACCTTAGAACTTTGTGATTTGCAAACAACGTTTTTTTAACACTTCTTTTGTCACTTTCAGAAACACAGATGCTTTGTCTTGGATTTCAAGAGCACAAATACAAACTCTACTAAGTATTTTTTGACAATGTGAGATGGCATGATGAAGGAATCTCAGCGGTTGGACTCTTCACACCCACCACAAAACCGTAGTGCTCCTGAATCCCTCAAGGTTTCACAACGTTCCGCTATGAACCCACGACACCTCCGATTCACCCCTCGGCCCATCTTCACATTGACCGCCATGTAATTACTTTAAAATCACCGTTACCATGACTTCCGCTCCGCATGTTGCCATGGAGTCACCGTGGCATTGACCTTCTTCACCAGCCAATTGGGTCACAGCTGGCGGAGGGGGGGGAGGGGGGGGGGGGGGGGGGGGGGGGTAGCAACCTGGGAACTATATTGCGGTGTCGGGTTCCACAGGAGGCTACCTGCAGCGGAGCTTTAGCTTCTCAAGTGGCTAGTGAAGACCGATGTTTATTGAGGCTTTTTAGCGAGTGAGGTCAGCCGACCTCATCAACCGTGAGTTCACAGAACTGGGAGAGACCTTGTAGGAAGCCATGTTTTACTGCCACCAGCTGTTTACGGCTTACTGGACGCGGCTACGGTCATCCCACAACAAGCTGCTGGATAATTCGTATTTAATCAGGCTAAAGTGGGCTGAGCCAGCTAGTCAAATGTTAATTAGCCCCTGTAGAATAGCCTGCTAATCGGTTGCCTCTGTGGTTAGCCCAGCCGTAGATAGCCTCGGGTTGGCTAGTAACGCTAGTTAGGATAGTTTGAATGCTAACGCTAGTTAGCCTGATCGTAGTTTTCCTCCCTAGTATGGCCTAAATCTAGCATCCGTGGTGAGCATGGTCGGAGTCAACTTACTTCCCACATTTAGGAACAAAGCTTAAACAAGACTCCTTCTGTTCAGTTGTTCTCGCTGTTTTCCTTTACTTTACTTGAGGCTACAGAAGAGCGCAAGGATCAGTATGGAGCGCGGCCGCCAAAAGCAACAGGCTCGCGGAGGGCCTTCAAGCCTGTCCTCCGTTTTCTGAGGATGTTCAGGACCCTCGTCGGTACTTATACCCAGGCTGAAACGTTAGCCGCCAGCTCCACGGCCGACCACAGAGGGGCCCCTCTCAGGGGCCTCCCGGTCGCTAAGCGCTCAGCCACATGTGCCCGGGTTCATTAGCACGACGGGCTAATGCTAATGGAAACGGCTAACTGAAGGGTATGCTTCGTTGTCGTTGACCACCACCACCAACACCGCCGCCGCCACCCCTTCATCAACGTGACCTTTGACCCCCCCCCCCATGGCCTACTTCTTACCCAGTCGCAGCGGTCTGACTAATGTAGGGGAGATAAAGGGGAGAGAGGGGGAGATAAAGGGGAGAGAGGGGGAGAGATTAGTGTGGGCCGGGGGGGGGGTTAGACAGGGGGCATACCTCTCACTCGTCTTTCTCTCACACACACACACACACACACACACACACACACACACACACACACACACACACACACACACACACACACACACACACACACACACACACACACACACACACACACACACACACACACACTAATGGGAGTTGTAGAGTCAGCAGTGGCTGGATCTGGATATTGTTTTCTAAACCCCTAAGAGCCTTCTGAAGGGGGGGGGGGGTGGGGGGGGGGGGTTACCTGAGGGGGGGGGGGGGATCTGACGAGCACAGGAAACACATACTAGACTAATCTTTTGATCGCCCCTACTGCCTCCCTCTCTCTCTCTCTCTCCCTCCCTCCCCAACTTTTCTTTCTCATTCACAAAAAATTTAAATTAATCGTTTTGGAATATTAAAAAAAGGCCTTGATCTCCTTTGATCTACCCTTCTGATCTCTTCCTTGATCCAACCGCAGCTATAACCTTTCAGAACTCGTTATAACCTGTCAGAAAACAAGAGGAGTCGGACAGATGACTTCAGTGAACCTGGTCTTCTGTGTTAGTTTGAGGTATTTAACCGGGAAAGGGAAATCTAAAATAAAGCTCTAAAATCTAAAACAACTTGTCACTAGAAGAAGCGCTGCCGAATCATCCGCTCACAGGAAGCTGAGGTGGGCATGGAGGTGGACCCCACAGATATTCACTTTGAAGTTAGGAGTGTAGCATTTAGCTTTAGCGGCTAGCGGCCTGTACGTAGACACCCAGGGGAAAGCTGTCACAGAGAGAGACCACCAAGGTCTCCCTCCTCATCCTTCACCTCCTCTCCTCCTCTTCCTCACCTCCTCCCCCCCTCCTTCACTAGCAGGGGGGGGGGCGGTGTCTTGGTCCACCACCTCCCCCTCCCTCCTCCCCCAGAGCACACTTCACAGGGTCTTTCAGTCCCTCGACCCTCACCCCATGGATCTGCTTTGTGGGTAACGTGTGCCGTCACGCCCTCCAGCCCACCCTCCCGCCCCCCGCTCCCTCCCCAGAACAGAGAGCACACTCTCTTATTGACCTCCTCTCCTCCCTCCCCATAATCCTCTCCTCCATCTCTCTCACCCATCTAATCCTCACCTCCTCACCCTCCTCCTCATCATCTCCCCCCCACCCCCCCCCCAACCTTGCCTCCTGCCAGAATCCTCCCCCCCCCCCCCATCTCTCTCACCCATCTAATCCTCACCTCCTCACCCTCCTCCTCATCTCCCCCCCACCCCCCCCCCCAACCTTGCCTCCTGCCAGAATCCTCCCCCCCCCCCCCCAACACACACACCTCATAATACCACACCACAAACAAACCACTCATTTCAGTACAGTCACAAGGTTCACATCTGAGTGAGAGAGAGAGAGACCGAAAGAGACACACACAGAGAGAGAGAAGGAGACACACACACAGAGAGAGAGAGAGAGAGAGAGAGAGAGAGAGAGAGAGAGAGAGAGAGAGAGAGAGAGAGAGAGAGAGAGAGAGAGAGAGAGAGAGAGAGAGAGAGAGAGAGAGAGAGAGAGAGAGAGAGAGAGAGAGAGAGAGAGAGAGAGAGAGAGAGAGAGAGAGAGAGGTCTGAACTCTCCTGTTTCCACGATGGCAGTATGCCGGTACAATAGGAGGCCCGCCGTCCACCTGTCCACCTCTCTATCAGTGTGGTCCCCTCCTCAGTTCACCCAGTGTCTCTCTCTGCCAGTCTCTCCTGCTTCATTCAGACATCCCATTCTTAAACCCAGTGATTCCAACACTGACTGAACACATCCCCTCTCTCCGACCAGGCATGTGTCCGGTAATGTTGTGTTCATAAACTCCGACCCTAACGTGTTCCTCACATGTTCCTGACGACGTCTGCATCGAGGGCTTCTGGGGTACGGGCGGGGGTGCACTGAGCGCGCTCAGTCCAAGAACGAGCAGCTGTCCCTCCGACAGACACCACTTCCTCCAGGCTAACAAAGCACAGCGCTGTACTCTGGGCCGTGTGTGTGTGTGTGTGTGTGTGTGTGTGTGTGTGTGTGTGTGTGTGTGTGTGTGTGTGTGTGTGTGTGTGTGTGTGTGTGTGTGTGTGTGTGTGTGTGTGTGTGTGTGTGTGTGTGTGTGTGTGTGTGTGTGTGTGTGTGTGTGTGTGTGTGTCCTAACACAACTGCTGCTATGGAATCTGCCCAGAAATATTCTTCCAGGTTCTTGCAGATTAGTGCAAGCTAGCATCTGATGGCTAGCTATCAGATTAGCACAACATAGAATATTAACAAAAGATAGGATTTGATGTCTAACTAGTTTCCAGATTACTGCTAGTTAGCATATGAGGGCTAGCTTTCTGATAAGCACTAGCTATCAGATTAGCAGAAGAGAGCATATTAACAGTATATCGGATATGATGCATAGATAGTTTGCAGGTTAGTGCTATGAAAGCTAGCTTGTGTTTGCATTTGCTTGATTGGGATCTGAAACATAACATATTAGTTTAGTTCCTAGCAGGATTCGTAGCGTAATATGAGACCATATCAAACACAATGCAGAGACTTGTATGGTCTCCCCATGTCACTGTGTCTGTATGCTGCGTAATATCTTCCTGTGCACAATGGGCCATGTGTCTAAAAGTATAGTGAAGACTCTGATTTACATCCCATAATAAAATCTGTTTGAGTGAATGGAAATCCAAATCCCCAAAACCCCCGTCTCTTAATTCTGTCACCTCTCCCTGCCACTGGTTCATCAACTTGGTGTAAAACCTCACATCACATCATTGACCCTGGCTAATACAACATATAAATCAAACCATCTTTCAAATCTAATACCTTCAACCAAAAACATAAACCCTCCAGCTACATTTAACCGTCTTCATCATCAACTTAAAATGAAAAGCCAAACTTTACAACCTTTAAACCCAGACCCACAGTTTTAATTGCACATACTAAAGTGTTGAAGGCCATTTCGACCATCTGCTACAGACATCATCTCCTCAACACCTTCAGAGGTAAACGGCTTCTCTCTGCATCGCATGGCGTTCCTCCTGACCGGCCGTGTGGAACACATTATGGTCTGTTTGTTTGTGTTAGCTCCTCCTAACCACGCTGCCACTCTCTGACCCCAGGGGGGAGGCAGGGGGAGTGAGGGGAATGGAGGGGGAGAGAGAGAGAGAAAGAGACAGGGAGAGACAGACAGACAGACAGAGAGAGAGCGCAAGAGAGAATCAGAGAGAGAGAGGAGAGAGGAGAGAGGAGAGAGAGAGAGAAAGAGACAGGGAGAGACAGACAGACAGACAGAAAGAGAGCGCAAGAGAGAATCAGAGAGAGAGGAGAGAGGAGAGAGAGAGAGAGAGAGCAGACAAAGGTGGTTTCTACAGAGTTAATCACTGTTACTATTGAGTCATTGACAGTGAATTCAGATGCATGTCTTTAAGGAGCAGGTAGGGGTTAGGAAAACTTGCACTAGGTCAGGCTGCTGCGTCATTGGGGTTCTGAACCCAGAACCTTTTGTATGGGAGTCACACACACTAACCACAACCCTATCCTGTTCCAGGCTCAGATTATGCAACTGTAATGTCATTAACGAGACCACTTCCTGGCCCAATGCAAATGTGTTTTTTGTTCGATGGCGGTTTGACTACACAAAGACAACTTTCACAGAACTCTGCGGAACCACAGAGAGGAGGTCCAGCCGGGAGATGAATAAGTCTCCCAGCTGGACAGTCATTGTGGTCCTGCAGAGTTCTCCCTTTGTAAGGTTCTACGGAGACGGCCGGCACACAAAGAGCTCCAGTCCTGTTCTCTGTGTCGCCCCTACGGCCCGCGTCAACTGAGGTGGGCCAACAAGTTAATGAGTAACCTGCACAGGGAACTGCTCTTTATCCGCCGCGGTTCACCGCAGATAAGAGCCTGGGCCCTAAACTACTTTAGTGTTTGTTTGGGTGTTTTTGAATTTGACTGTATTATTCCCCCAGCCAATAGAAATCAAGGATTCTGAACAGAAAAAATGGTTGAAAAAATGGTTGCAGCTCGGCGGCTGAAATGAACTGTCATTTGCACACGTCTTGATATTTACTTTCAGTTTCTCCTCATTTGAACTTAACCTTAACGTTATTCTTCCAAACGGCGAGTTTGTCTGACGCTGTTCCGCCCTGCCAGAGCGGAGACAGACTAAACAGATCCTGACGCCTGGTAATCTCTGATGAGGGCTGATTACTGGTTTAAGGGTTGGTTTACCACAGTCAGGACCTGGGGGATCCACAGCTGCCTCCAGACTCATTTGTAAAGAAGAATTTGAAAAGAATGTGTGCCTTTAAGGGCTGACAACCTTTGACCCGTACCTACCAGGGTTCAGAGTTCAGACACAATAGAAACCAGGACAGGGGGTTATTTGTGAATAAGTGTTCACAAATGAGACAGAGAAACCAGGAAGTGTTTGACGATTCAGGTATAAAAGCAGACCTTGAACTCTTTCCCAGCATGTGGTATCGACCAATCAGAGGATTAGGCTCTACTTTGGAACCAATCAGAAAGGATTTTGCTGATAGTTGTTTGGATATAAATGGCTGAGTACCTGCTGTAATTAGCCTTGTGATACACAAACAAGGAACATACTTTAAGGGAAACCACAGACGACACAAAATCGCACACAAAGGCTATTATGAAGCTGCTTCAAATGTGCACAAACACAATGACACACTGCATGAAGATAGACAGACTGAGGACATTACACCCTCTCGGACTGTCTCTCACAGACTATCCAAATGATATGTTCACAAATAAACAACTCCTATAAAAGCTCTGCGGTTCTCAAACATGAAACCACGTCCTCATAACACACCAACACATTGTGTGTTCTGGGCGTGTCGTTTGGTTCAACGTTCTGCGCCGACACTCCAGACGTTCTCCTGCTGTCTGACACTTTACTCCAGCCTCCGTTCCTCTAGCCTCCAGACCATAATACCCCTTAACCACCGGTTAGATACCGCGTTGAGTGAACACTCAACACTGTCACACCACATGTCAGTCTTTCCCTAAGAGAGAGAGAGAGGACAGACGTGTGACTCACGTCTGTCAGAGCGGTCAGGGATCGACTTCAACCAAAACACTTAACATCTCCCTTCAGCGCCGCAGAAACCTCTAAACCAGTGTGGTACTGGGACTCGGTAGACGCCCAGTACAGAAGACACTGGTTCTGGTGTGTTTCGTGAATGAGGAGGTCTTCTGGCAGACTGGCTTGTACAAACGTTTGGCGGTCTTCAAGTGGGAGACCGGACCCCCCGATAGAAGGACCTGGTCAGGTTATCACAGAATAATCTCATTGGTCAAGAACGGATGTGTGAACTAGCAATGATGTCACTAGCACTTAAACAACGCTTTCCTATTTTTCTATTCTGGGAGCCTGTCCTCAATGGACCTCAATGGAATATAACAAAGATTACAGCCACCTCTAGTCCAGCCGCACATTTAAGACCAAACATTTCACATCCCAACCCAACCCCCAGATTAGCTCGGGCTAGCATCACACCGGCGGCACACGACATCATCGGCTCCCGGAAGCAGCCAATCACAGTGATCCGTGTTGTTGTGTCACGTTAGTGCTCCGTAACCCTGTGGACTATGTTTTGTGAGAGACATATTTGACCCAGATTACAGCATGGAAATGAAAGCTTTTCACCTCTGAGGGGAAAACATAATACTGTTACATCTTCAGCAGAATAGAGGACCAACAGGAATGTAAATACATACCTCCAAAAAGGCATTAAATCAATCGATGTGATATATCAATAACAAACATTTGATTTTCTTTACATGCAAAGATAAACTCAAGTTTCATTGATGGGTTTTTAAGAATTGCTGAATACGATAACGCTAAAGTACTTCAGATTTATAATAAACACATTGTTAAAAACATTTGGAAACAACGACTGCTTCCAAATGAAACCCGAGCCGACAATCCAATAAAAGATGAGATACTGGGCTCCGGTCCTCAGTGGAGACAGAACCAATAACTCAAGCAATGCATCATGGGATGGAGTAAACGGCCGAGCAGCTGTAGTTCACACGACAGTAGTCCATCAACACATTCCAGCCCCGGTCGAGGAGCTCTCGTATCACAACAACATCTCGTCCAGGAGAGTCCGGACTCATCGCCTCCACCCCCCCCCTCACCCCCCGGCCTCCGCTTGGGACCCCGGCCAGACGTGGAGTACCCCTCGTTGACGCAGTCAGCGTAACATGGGGGTGTGGAGGGGGTCAGGGGTCAACGTATAGCAGGCGTCCGGTGTTAGTGTTGGCGTGCGGAC